>NC_135478.1:77428031-77653031 GCF_052094955.1 Ictidomys tridecemlineatus | reverse complement strand
AGGGGCAAGTACCATGGCTGCAGTGGTATAGGAGATCCCCCAGACACCTAGGTGGAAGGGGTCTCCCACCTGGAGGGGCTAGTCCCCTCTACCCTGCCTCTGGCGGTATATGAGCTCCCCTGACAACCATAGGTGAGGGGTCTCCAGCCTAGTGGGGCTAGTCCCCTCTATCCTGGCTGCAGCTCCCCCCAATAGCCAGATTGTAGGGTCTACTGCCTGGAGGGGCGAGTTCCCTCCACCTTGGCTAAGGGGGTAATTTCCAGGACACCCAGGAGGAGGTCTACCTCCTGGAGGGGCTAGTCCTCTCTACCCTGGCTGTGGTGGTATAGGACCTCCCTCTGAAACCCTGGTGGGAGGGGAATACCACCTAGAAGAGTGAGTCCCCTCTACCCTACCTAGGGTCTCCACTTAAACAGGAGAGTATGCTCAACCTTGGCTGTTGTGGTTTAGCACCTCCCTTCTACACCCAGGTGGGAGGGGTCTCCCGCCTAGAGTAGTGAGACACTTCTACCCTGGCTGTGGGGGTATAAGAGCACCCTTTGACACATTTGTGGGAAGGATCTCCCGCCTGGAAAAGCAAGTACCCTCTACCCTCGCTGTGGAGATATACAGGCTCCCCCAGACACCCAGGTGGGAGGTATCTCCTGCCTGGAAGGGCAAATGCCCTCTTTGCTGGCTAAGGCAGTATACAAGCTCCCCCCAAAACACAAGTAGAAGGGGTGTCCCGCCTAGACTGACAAGTCCCCTCTACCCTGCCTGAAGCAGTATATGAGCTCCCCTGACAACCAGGTTGAGTGGTCTCCAGCCTAGTGGGGCAAGTCCTAGCTATCTTGGCTGCTGTGGTTTAGGAGCTCACCCACTCCATAGCCAGATGGGAGGGGTCTCCCGCCAGGAAGCACAAGTACCCTTCACCCTGGCTAAGGCCTATACAAGCTCCCCCGGAAACTCAGAAGAAAGGAGTCTCCCACATGCAGGAGCGAGTCCCCTCTACACTGGCTGTGGTGGTATAAGAGCTCCACCCCCATACACAGGTGGGAGGGGTGTCTTGCCTGGAGGGGCGAGTCCCTTCTACTCTGGCTGCAGTAATATACAAGTTCCCTCCAATTCCCAGGTGGCAGAGGTCTTCCGCTAGGAGAGCAAGTCGCCTCTACTATGGTTTCTGGGGTATAGGAGCTCCTATAACACCCAGGTGGGAGGGGTCCCCCGCCTGGATGGGCGAGTCCCCTCTACAGTCGCTGTAACAGTGTATGAGATCCACCCGTCACACACGTGAAAGGGGTCTTCTGCTGGAGGGGCAAGTATGCTCTACCCTGGCTGCAGCAGTATAGGAGCTTCCCCTTATACTCAATTGGGTGGGGACTCCAGCCTTCAGTTGTGAGTCTCCTCTACCCTAGCTGTGGCTGTGTATGAGATCCCCCAGACACCCAGGTGGGAGGGGTTTCTTGCACGGAGGGGTGAGTCCCCTCTATTATGGCTGAGGCGGTATAGGACCTCCCCCTGACATGCATGTTATAGGGGTTTCTTGACTGGAGGGGCAAGTCCCCTCAACCCTGGCTGAGGCGGTATTCTAGCTTCCTCTGATAACCAGGTAGGAAATGTTTTCCGCCTGGAGTGGGCTAGTCCCTGCTTCCTAGGCTGCAGCAGTATAGGAGCTTCACCCCCCACACACACACCCAGGTGGGAGGGGTCTCCCGCTAGGAGAGTCCAGTTGCCTCTATCATAGCTGCTGGGGTATAGGAGCTCCCATGACACCCAGGTGAGAGGGGTCTTCCACCTGGAGGGGCGAGTATGCTTTACCCTGGCTGCAGCAGTACAAAAGCTTCCCCTGAAACGCAGGTGGGAGGGGGTCTCTCGCCTTCAGTGGTGAGTCTCCTCTACCCTGGCTGCAGCAGTGTTTGAGCTCCCCCAGACACCCAGGTGGGAAGGGTCTCTCTCCTGGAGGGAAGAGTCCCTGCTACCCTGGCTACAGTGGTATACAAGCCCCTCCACCCCACACCCAGGTGGGAGGACTCACCCTGGAGGGGTGAGTCCTCTCTACCATGGCTGCAGCTGTATATGAGCTCCCCAGGACACCCAGGTGTGGGGGGGTCTCCCCTCCACCCTGGCTTTGGCGATATAAGAACTTCCCTGTCACCCACTACCCTGGCTTCAGCGGTATAGGAGCTTCTCCTGAAACCCAGGTGGAAGGAGTCTCCCATCTGGATGGGCGAGTCCCCTCTACCATGGCTTTGGCGGTATAAGAGCTCCCCCTGACACCCAGGTGGGAGTGTTCTCCTGCCTGGAGGTGCAAGTGCGCTCTACTTTGGCTGCAGCGGTGTACAAGCTCCCACAGGACACCCAGGTGGGAGGGGATTCCCACCTGGAGGGGAGAGTCCCCTTTACCCTGGCTGCAGCTCTATATGAGCTCCCCAGGAGAACCAGGTGTGAGGGGGTTCCCCCCTGGAGGGGCAAGTCCCCTTTCCTCTGGCTTTGGCAGTATATGAGCTTCCCCTCCAACACCCAGGTGTGAGGGGTCTCCCACCTGGAGTGGCGAGTCCCCTCTATGGTGGCTGCAGCCATATAGGAGCTTCACCTGACACCCATGTGGGAGGAGTTTCCCACATGGAGGGGAAAGTCCCCTATACCCTTGCTAAGAAGGTATACAAGCTCCCCCTGACACACAGGTAGGAGTTGTGTTTCACCTGGAGGGGGAAGTCCCCTCTACTCTGGCTGCAGCGGTATACAATCTCCCCCTGACACCCAGGTGGGATGGGTCTCCAGCCACCAGGGGCAAGTCTTCACTACTTTGGCTGGTGCCCTATAAGAGCTCCCTGAACACTCAGATAGGAGGGATCTCCCACCTGCAGGGGCAAAATCCTGGACCCTGGCTGTGGCAGTATAGGAGCTTTCCCCCAATTCCCTGGTATGAGGGCTCTCCAGCTTGTAGGGGTGAGTCCCCTCTACCCTGGCTGCAGAGATATAGAAGCTCCCCTGACACCCAGGTGGGAAGGGTCTCTCCCCTGGAGGGGAGAGTCCCTGCTACCCTGGCTATGGTGGTATACAAGCCCCCCCAACACCCAGGAGAGAGGGGTCTCCCGCCTACACTGGTGAGTCCCCTCTACCCTGGCTGGGGCGGTATAGGAGCTTCCCTGACACCCAGGTTGGATGGGTGTCTTGCCTGGAGGGGTGAGTCCCCTCTACCCTGGCTGTGGCTGTATAGGAGCTCCCCCCAACACCCAGGTAGGAGGGGTCTTTCTCCTAGAGGGGCCAATATCTTCTACCCTGGCTTCAGTGGTGTACCTGCTCCCACAGACACCCTGGTGGGAGGGGTCTCCTGCCTGGAGGGGCGAGTACTTTCTACACTGGCTGCGGCGGTAAAGGAGCTCCCCCTGGTACCCAGTGTGATGGGTCCCCTGTGTGGAGGTGCGAGTCCCCTCTAGCCTGGCTGCAGCTGTATAATCTTTTCCCCCTGTCACCCAGGTGGGATGGGTCTCCAGCCTGGAGGGGCGAGTCTTCTATACCCTGGGTGCAGCGGTATAGGCACGCCCCCCTGACACCCAGGTGAGAGGGTTCTTCCGCCTGGAGGGGCGAGTCCCCTCTACCCCAGATGCAGAGCTATAAGAGCTCCCCCAGACACCCAGGGGAGAGGAGAATCCTGTCTAAAGGGGCGAGTCCCCTCTAGCTTGGCTGTGGCAGTATTCGAGTTTCCCCAATTCCAGTGTTGGAGGGATCTCCCGCCTGGAGGCGCGAGTTTCTTCTACCCTGGCTTCTGGAATATATGATCTCTTCCTAACACCCTGGTTTGAGCGGTCCCCCACCTGGAGCAACAAGTACTCTCTACCCTGGCTGCGGTGGTATTGGAGCTGCCCTAGACACCCAGGTAAGAGGGGTCTCTCGCCTGGAGAGGCGAGTCTCCTCTACCCAGGCTGTGGAGGTATAAGAGCTCCCCTCCATACCCAGATAGGAGGGGTCTGTTGCCAGGAAGGGCGAGTCAATTCTACCCTGGCTGCGGTGGTATAGGAGATCCCCCCTGACACCCAGATGGAAGGGGTCTTCCATCTGGAGGTGTGAGTCCCCTCTACCCTGGCTGCAGAGATGTACGAGTTCCCCCAGACACCCAGGAGAGAGGGATCTCCTGCCTAGAGAGGCGAATCCCATCTACCTTGGCTGTGGCAGTATATGAGTTTCCCCACATCCTCAGGTGAGAGGAGTCTTACACCTGGAGAGTAGAGTCCCCTATACCCTGGATTTGGCAGTATAAGAGTTCCCCCCTGACACCCTGGTTGGAGGGGTGTCCCGCCTGGAGGGGAGAGTCCCGTCTCTCCTGGCTTCGGTGGTAATAGAGTTCCCCCATACACCCAGGTGGCAGGGATCTCCCGCCTGGAGTGGCAAGTCCCCTCTACCCAGCATGAGGTGGTATATGAATTCCCCTCACAACCAGGTGGGAGGTGTCTTCCACCTGGAGGGGAGAGTTCCCTCTACCTTAACTGTGGAGGTATATGAGCCCCCCATACCCAGATAGGAGAGGTCTCCTTCCTGGAGGGGCGAGTCTCTTCTACCTTGGCTGCGATGGTATACTACCTTTCCCTGACACCCAGGTTGGAGGGGTCTCCTGGCTGGAGAGGCAAGTCGCTGCTTCCCTGGCTGTGGCAGTGTACAAACCCCCTCCCCCGGGACATCCAGGTGGGAGGGATCTGCCACATGCAGGGGCGAGGTTCCTCTACCTTGGCTGCTGTGGTATTGGAGCTCCCCTTGGCATCCTGCTGGGAGAGGTCTCCCTCCTGGTGAGGCAAGGGCCCTCTACACTGGCTGAGGTGGTATATGAAGGCCCCTCTGACTCCCAGGTGGAATAAGTCTCCCACATGGAGGGGCAAGTCCCCTATACCCTGGCTGCTGAGGTATACAAGTTCCCCTGGACACCCAGGATGGATGTTCTCACGCCTGGAGGGGCTAGTCACCTCTACCATGGCTGTGGCGGAATAAGAAGAGCTCCTCCCCATATCCAGGTGAAAGGCGTCTCCTCACTGGAGGGGCAAGTCTCTGCTACTGTGGCTACAGGTGTATATGAGCCCCCTGCCCACGACATCCAGGTGAAAGGGGTCACCCGCCTGAAGGGGCGAGCCCCTGCTACTCTGGCTGCAGTGGTATAAGAGCCCCCTGCCCACAACACCCAGTGAAAGCGGTGTCCCGCCTGCACGGGAGAGTCCCTGCAACCCTGGCTGAAGCAGTCTATGAGCCTCCAACCCTATACCCAGGTGGGAGGGTCTCCTGCCCTGAGGGGCCAGTTTCCTCTACCCTGGCTATGGCTGTTTTGAGCTCCCCTTGACACCCAAAAGGGAGGGGTCTCCCGCATGGATTGGCGAATCTCCTCTACCTTGGCTGAGGCGGTATACTAGCTCTCCAGACACCCAGGTGGGAGGAGTTTCCCTCCTGAAGGAGCAAGTCCCCTATACCCTGGCTGCTGTGGTATAGGAGCTTCCCAGACATTCAGGTGGCATGGAGTATGCCGCCTGGAGGGTAGAGTCCCCTCTACCCTGCCTGCAGTGGTATAGGAGCTCCCCAGGAAACCCAGGTGGAAAGGGTCTCCCACCTGGAGGGGCAAGCCCCCTCTTCCCTGGCTGCAGTGGTGTAGGAGCTCCCCCGGATACCCAGGAGTGTGTGGGGGTGTCACCCTTGGAGGGGCGAGTCTCCTCTCTCCTGGCTGCAATGGTATGTGAGCTCCCCCAGACACCCAATTGGGAGGGGTCTCCTGCTTAGAGGGGTAAGTCCCCTTTTCCCTGGCTGCAGCAGTATATGAGCAATACCCAAATGGGAGGTGTCACCTGCCTGAAGGGGCGAGTCACCTCTACATTGGCTTGGGTGGTATACTAGCTTTCCCTGACACCCAGGTGGGAGCAGTCTCCTGCCTAGAGGTCGAGTCCCCTCTACCCTGTCTGTGTCTGTTTCAAGCTTCCCCAGACAACAAAGTGGAAGGGGTCTCAATCCTGGTTGTGCAAGTCCCCTCTCCTCTTGCTGCTGCAGTATAGGAGCTCCCCCCTACAACCCTGTGGGAGGGTTCTTTTGCCTGGAGTGGCGATTCCCCTCTACTCTGGCTTCGGAGGTATACAGGCTCCCCTGGAAATCCAGGCGGGAGGGATTTTACACTGGCTGCGGGGGTGTAGGAGCTTCCCCTGACACCCAGGTGGGAGAGTTATCCCATCTGGAGGGGCGAGTCTTCACTACCCTGGTTGCAGCAGTATAGGAGCTCTTCTGACAGCCAGGTGGGAGGGGTCTCTTTCCTGGAGCTGCTAGTCCCCTCTACCCTGGCTGCAGAGGTATACAAGCTCCCCCAGACACCCAGGTGGGAGGGGTCTGCCGCCTTTAGGGGAGAGTCCCCTCTCTCCTGGCTGCAGGTATAGGAGCTCCTGGTCACCCTATAGAAAGATGGGAGGATTCTCCTGCCTGGAGGATTGAATACCTCCACCCTGCCTAATGAAGCATACAAGCTCCCAGACACTCAGGAGGGAGGAGTCTCTGGCTTAGAGGTGCTAGTCATCTCTACCCTGGCTGAGGTGGTACACTAGACACCCAGATGAGAGGGATCTCCCGCCTGGAGGCATGAGTTCCCTCTACACTGGCTGTGGCAGTAAAGGAGCTCCCTCACATCAAGGTGGGAGGGTCTCTGGCCTGGAGGGGCTTGTCCCCTCTACCCTGGTTGCAGAGCTATAAGAGCACCCCCAACAACACCTAAATAGGAGGGGTCTCCCGCCTGGAAAGGTCAGTCCCCTCTACCCTGGCTGCAGTGGTGTAAGAGCTCCCTCTGACACCCAGGTAGGATGTGTCTCCCACCTGGAGAGGTGAGTCCCCCATACCCTGGCTACCAGGGTATAGGATATCCCCACACACACCCAGGTGGGAGGGTCTCTGGCATGCAGGTGCGAGTCTCCTCTACCCTGGCTGCAGATGTATAGGAGCCCCTCAACAGACACCTAGATGGAAGGGGTCTCCTGCCTGGAGGTGCAAGTCCCCTCTACCCTGGCTCAGAAGTACATGAGCTCTCCAGACAATTAGGTGGGAAGGGCCTCTTGCCTGGAGGGGCCAGTCCCCTCTACCATGGCTGCAGCAAGATTAGAGCTCCCCTGACACCCAGATGAAAGTGGTCTTGCGCCCTGCTACCCTGCCTGCAGCTCTATATGAGCCCCCCCCCCAGCAGGACATCCAGGTGGGAGGGGTCTTCCGCCTGGAAGGCCCAGTCCCCAGTACTCTGCCTGCTGTGGTATAGGAGCTTTCCCTAACACCAGGGCAGGAGAGATCTCCCAACTGGAGGGACGAGTCCTCTCTACCCTGATAAAGGTGGTATACAAGCTCCTGGCAACACCCAAGTTGGAGGGATCTCTCTCCTGGAGGGGTGAGTCCACTCTACCCTGATTTCAGCTGTGTACTAGCTCCCCCCAGACACACAGGTGGGAGAGTCTCCTGCATGGAGGGGCAAGTCCCCTCTACCCTGGCTGCAGTGGCATAAGAGGTCTCCCCATGCCCAGATGGGAGGGGTCTCCCGCCTGAAGGGGCGGTAGTCTTTTGCTGGCTGCAGTGGTTTACAAGCTTTCCCTGAATCCCAGGTGGGAGGGGGTCTCCCGCCTGGAGGGAAGAGTTCCCTCTACACAGGCTGCAGCTGTATAGGAGCTCCCCCTACATGGGGTGGGAGGGGTCTCTTGTCTGGAGGGGCGAGTGCCCTCTCTCCTGGTTGGGGCAGTATATGAGCTCCCCTTTAAAATCAGGTGGAAGGGGACTCTTGCTTGGAGGGGCGAGTTCGCTCTACTAGGGCTGCTGCAGGATAGGCACTCCCTCTGATACCCAAGTGAAAGTGGTCTTCCACCTGGAGTTTTGAGTTTCTGCTACCCTGTCTGCAGCTATATATAAGCCCCACCCCTCAGGACACCCCCTCTCTACCCTGTCTGCTGCAGTGTAGGAGCTCCCCTGACACCCAGCTGGAAGGAGTCTCCAGCCTAAAGGGTAGAGTCCCCTATACCCTGCCTGAGGCGGTATAAGAGCTCAACCAGACACCCAGGTGGGAGGGGTCTTTGGCCTGGAGGGGCAAGTCACCTCTACCTAGGCTAAGGCGGCATGCAAACTTCCCCCTACACTCAGGTGAGAGGGGTCTCCTGCTGGAGTCCCCGCTACCCTGGCTGGTGCCCTATAAGAACTCCCAGAACACCCAGGTGGGAGGGGTCACCCGACTTGAGGGGCGAATCCCCTCTACCCTGGCAGCTGAGGTATGGGAGCTCTGCGCCACACCCAGGTGGGAGGGGTCACCCACCCAAAAGGGCGAGTCCTCACTCTCCTGGCTGTGGTGGTATATGAGCTCCCTATGACACCCTGGTGGGAGGGGTCTCCCACTTGGAGGGATGATTCCCCTCTACCCTGGCTGCAGAGGTATAGGAGCTCAGCCATACACACCGGTGGGTGGGGTCTCCCGCCTGGAGTGGCTGTCCCTTCTACCCTGCCTGTGGCAGCATATGAGCTCCCCTGACAACCACATGTGGGGGGTCTCCCTGACTGTGGAAGTATAGGAGCTCCCCTCTCAATACTCAGATGGGAGGATCTCACTCCTTGAGGGGCGAGTCCCCTTCACATGGCAAGGTGATATACAAGCTCCTCTGACACACAGGTGGGAGGGGTCTCCCGACTGGAGGGGCGGGTCCCCTCTACCCTGGCTTCAGAGGAATACAAGCTCCCCCCTACACCAGGTGGGAGGGGTCTCCCGCCTGCAGGGGTGAGTCCCCTCTACCATGGCTGAGACAGTATATAAGCTGCACCCCCCATAAAGATAAAAGGGTGTCTCCCACCTGAAGGAGTGAGTTCCCTCTACCCTGACTGCAGTGTCATACTAGCCTTCCCTGACACCTAGGAAGAGGGGATTAGTATCCTCTACCCTGGATACTGCTGTATATGAGCTTCCCCTGTCACTCACATGGTAGGGGTCTCTTGCCTGGAGGGGGTGAATCCTCTCTACCCTGCCTGCACTTGAAAAGGAGCCCCCCAAACACACACACGCACACCCAGGTGGGAGAGGTCTGCTGCCTGTAGGAGCGAGTCTCCTCTACCCTGGTTAAGGTGGAATCCATGCTCGCCCCAACACCAATGTGAAAGGGGGTCTCTCACCTGGAGGAGCAAGTCCCCTCCACCCTGGCTTCAGTGGTATAAGAGCTCCCCCTGACACCCTGGTGGGAGGGGCCTTCTGCCTGGAGGGGTGAGTCCCCTCTACCCTGGATGAAGCAGTGTTGAGCACCTGCAGACACCCAGGTGGAGGAGGTCCCCCACAGAGAGGGGCGAATCCCCTCTACCCTGGCTGCAGCAATACCTCTACCCTAGCTGCAGCTCCCCACCACCTGACACCCAGGTGAAAGGGTCTCCTAGCTGGGAGTGTTAGTCCCCTGTACTCTGGCTAGGGCAGTATACAAGCCAACCACATACACCACAGGTGGGAAGAGTCTCTCTACTGGATGGGAGAGTCCCCTTTAACCTGCCTGAAGAGGTATAGGAGCTTCCCATGACACCCAGGTGGGATGGGTCTCCCACCTGGAGGGCCAAGTCCCCTCTACACTAGCTGATGCGGTATAGGAGCTCCCCACAAATACCAAGGTGGGAGGGGACACCCACCTGGAGGGGCGAGTCACCTCTACCCTGCCTGTGGTAGTATAAGAGCTTCCCCCACAAACCCAGGTTGGAGGGATCTCTTGCCTGGCGATGGGAGGACCCTCTACCTTGGCTATGACGGTAAAGGAGCTCCCACTGACACCTAGGTGGGAAGGGTCTCTGGCCTGGTGGTGCTAGTCCCCTCTATACTGGCTTCGGAGGTATATGGAGTTCCCCCATACACCCACGTGGGAGGGGTCGCCAGCCTGGACCAGCAAGTTCCCTTGACCCTGTCTGTGGCTGTTTCAAGCTCCTCTGACACCCAGGTGGGAGGGGTCTCCCGCATGAAGGGTCCAGTCCCCTCTACCCTGGCTGCAGAGGTAATGGAGCTCCCCTGACACCCAGGTGGGAGGGGCCTCCCACTGAAGGATCAAGTCCCTCTACTCTGGCTGTGGCTGTATATGAGCTCCCCCTAACACCCAGGTGGGAGGGGTCTCCCGAATGGAGGGGCAAGTCCCTCCTACCCTGGCTGAGGCAGGACACCAGGTGGGAGGGGTATCACGCCTGGAGGGGTAAGTCCTATCTACCCTGGCTAAAGCAGTATATGAGCTCCCCTAGACACTCAGGTGGGAACAATCTCCCGCCTGGAGGTGTGAGTCCCCTCTACCCTGGTTGGGGCAGTATACTATCTCCCCCAGATACCAGGTTGGGAAGAGTCTTCTGGCTGGAGGGGCAAGTCCCCTCTACCCTGTCTATGGCGGCATAGGAGTTCCCCAGACTCCCAGATGAAAGGGTCCCCAGCCTGGACGGGCAAGTTTCCTCTACCTTGGCTGAGGAGACATAAGAGTTTCCCCAGACAACCAGGTGGGAGGAGTCTTGCACCTGGAGCTGCGAATTCCATCTACCCTGGCTGCTGGGGTATATGAACTCCACCCATACCCAGGTGGGAGGGGCCTCTAGAGGGGCTAGTCCCTGCTACCCTGGATGCAGCTGTATAGGAGCCCCCACACACACACACACCTAGGTGGGAGTAGTCTTCTGTCTGGAGGGGCGAGTCCCAACTACCCTATCTTTGGCGGTATATGAGCTCCCTTACCCTGACACCCGGGTAGGAGGGGTCTCCAGCCTGGAGGTGTGTGTCTTCTCTACCTTGGCTGGGGCCCTATACTACTAGCTCCCCCCAACACCAAGGTGGGAGGGGTCTCCCGCCTTTAGGGGTGAGTCCCCTTTACCCTGGCTTCTGAGGTATAGGAGCTCTCCCCAGACACTCAGGTGGGAGGGTCTTTCACCTGGAGGGGCGAGTCCCCTTTTCCCTGGCTGTGGCGATATAGGAACTCCCCCTGACATCTAGGTTAGAGTGGTCTCCCAACTGGAGGGTCAAGTTCTATCTACCCTGACTTCAGGGGTATAAGAGCTCTCCCTTCCACACACACACACCTAGGTGGGAGAGGTCTCTTACCTGGAGGGGCGAGTCCCCTCTTTCCTGGCTGCAGAGGTATAAAAGCTCCCCCTGACACCCAGGTGGGAGGGAACTCCTGCCTGGAAGGGCCAGTCCCCTCTACCCTGTCTAGGCTGGTATAAGCGCCCCCCCAAACCCAGGTGGGAAGGGTTCCCTGCCTGAAGGTAGGAGTCCCCTCACTCTGGCTGAAGCTGTATATAACCTCCTCCAACACCCAGGTGGATGGAGTCTCCGGCCTGAAGGGGCGAGTCCCCTCTACCCTGGCTGCAGAGATATAAGAGTTCCCCAAGACACCCAGGTGGGAGAGATCTTTCGCCTGGAGTTGTGAATCCCCTCTACCCTCGCTGCGGAGGTATATGAACTCCAATTGAACCCCAGGTAAGAGGGGTCTCTTGCCTGGAGGGGAGAGTCCCCTCTGCCCTGGCTGGAGTGGCATACAAGCTCCACCAGACACCCAGGTTCGAGGGGTCTCCCGATTAAAGGGGTGAGTCCCCTCTAATCTGGCTGCTGTGGTATAGGAGCTCCCCAGCACCCAAGTGGGAGAGGTCTCTCGCCTGCAGTGGAGAGTCCCCTGTACCCTGCCTGAAGCAGCATATGAGCTCCCCTGACAACCAGGTGTGAGAGGTCTCTGGGCTAGTGGGGCAAGTCCCCTCTACCCTGGCTGCTTAAGTATAGGAGCTCCCTCTGACACGCTGGGTCTCCCACCTCAAGGGGCAAGTACGTTCTACCCTGGCTTCATAAGTATATGAAATCCCCAGGACACTCAGGTGACAGGAGTCTCCCCCCTGGTAGAGTCTCCTCTACCCTGGCTAAGGTGACATACAAGCTCCCCATGACACCCATGTAGGATGGTCTCCACCTGGAGGGGCGAGTCCACACTACCCTGGCTGTGGCAGTGTATGAACTCCCCCTGAACACCCAGTTTGGAGGGGTCTCCTGCCTGGAGGGATGAATCCGCTCTTTCCTGGCTAAGGTTGTATAGAAGCTCCCCTCAACACCCCGGTGAGAGGATTCTCCTTCCTGGAGGGGCTAGTCCCCTCTACCCTGGCTGTGACTGTATATAAGCTCCCAGTCACACCAGGTGGGAACGGTATTTTGCCTGGAGGGGCAAGTCCTCTCTACCCTGTTGGGGTGATATACAAGCTCACCAGGATACCAAGGTGGGAGGGGTCTCCCACCTGGAGGGGTGAGTCTCCTCTACTTTGACTGGTGCCATGTAAGAGTTCCAATGATACCCAGGTGGGAGGGGTCTCTGGCTTGCAGGGTGATAATGGAGCTCCTTCTGACACCCAGGTGGTAGGGGTCTCCTGCCTGGAGGGGCGAATCTCCTCCAAGCTGCCTGCAGAGGTATACAAGTTCCCCCTAGACACCCAGGTGAAAGGGGTCTCCCGTCTGGAATGGCGAGTTTCTGCTGCCACAGTCTGACTAGGCACAAATCAGGAGCCACTCAAGCAGGAAAAACTTTATTTCTGAACTCCACCAACACACTCCACACATGCTCCCTGGGAACTCTCCTGAATGCCACCCTCGTGGCTCCTCCAGGAACACCACACACACACCAGAACTCCCTCCCCTGGAACTTCCCCAACCAACCCGAACTCCCCAGGCAATCCTCTGGAGAACTCCAAAGTAGCGGGTGCCCAAGGCGGATAGTAAAAGTCTAATATACAATTGAATCAATCCAGCACCATCTTAATGGCACCCCTCTCAACCATTACTTCTGACAAAATGCCAGAGGTCATTCCGACTAGGCTGTGGCTCTCAGCATCTCCTCCCTTCTGTTTAATTAAACACTAAGGATGTGGCTTAGGGACCGTGCCTGTCTTAGGTTGTCCAATAGTACATATGGTCCTTACCTGTCATGGGATGAGCTGACCTCAAGGCGTCAGCCTCCTGTCTTAGGTTGGTAGCACTGCAATTGGATCTTACCCATCACTGACTACCAGTCCAGCATACAGCCATACTAGTGGATAGGCCTTTGCACTAGTGGGAAGGGTGAGGTTCTTTGCCTCACCTCTGTTGGACCCCAAATTTGGCCTTTGCACCAGTGGGGGGTGAGGTTCTTTGCCTCACCTCTGTTGGCCCCCAAATTTGGCCTTTGCACCAGTGGGGGGTGAGGTTCTTTGCCTCACCTCTGTTGGCCCCCAAAATTGGCCTTGGTACCAGTGGCAGGGTGAGGTTCTTTGCCTCTGTGGGAATGATTTGAACTCCCATCTCTGGAGTTAGTACAGCTCTGGCAGAGGCGCAGATGTCCAACCCTGCACTCCCTCTGGTTTGTCTAATGAGAGATCTAAAGGACAATGTATCCTGGGCACTACCCTGATGATGTCACTGGGTTCCTCCAGTGCCCCATATATTTGTGGTAATTGGCTCTGGAGCATTGAGCCCCCCTGTCCATTTTTTTGGCAATGGAGCCCGATGTTTTTCTCCACGATATTGTGGGTAAACACCTGGTCCTTGTCTGTTTTTGATATGGTGGTTTGAGAACGGCATTCATTATCCCAATGTCTCCCTCTAGCACATCCTGTGCAAATACCCGTTATTCTACCCCTTTGATACCTAGTTTTGTTAAACCCTCATCGTATGGGGAAATTCCTTTTAAAATATCCTATTTGTTCACAATTGTAGCATGTTTTTGGCCTGGCATCTAAAGCCTGTTGTACTGCAGCTGCCAAGACTTGCCCTTGTTTATTAATGTCTCTACATAATTTAATATATGTGTTTGAATCTTCATGTTTCCATGGTCTAATGACCTCCCTGCACCCTTTGTTTGCTTGGTCATAGGCTAGCTGTTTAATTAATGGCATTGCTTGCTCTGTATCCCCAAAAACTCTAGTAGCTGTTTGAATAAGCCTATCTACAAATTCAGAATAAGGTTCATTAGCTCCTTGTATTACGTTAGGTAATTGGCCTTGTAAATTCCCTTATCCTTGTAAAGTCTTCCATGCCCTAACTGCATCTGCAGCAATTTGTGAATGTATGGCAGGATCGTATGCAATTTGTTGCAGCTGACCCTCATAAGGTCCTTTTTCTAACAACATATCGATATTTCTCTGGGGATAAACAGCTGCTGCATTTCACCTAGCCGTCTCCATGCAAAATTCCTCATTGGCAACCTTCCATAACAAATATTGCCATCCATTTAGCACAGCTTTACACATACTAGCCCAGTCTGCTGGTATCATGTCCAAGTTAGTAATGGATTTAACCATGCTTACAGTGAAGGGTGCTTGGGGACCATAGGTTGTTACAGCTTCCTTTAACTGCTTCACTCTTTTGAAATCTAAAGCACGGAGATTTCGCTGCCCTCCTGCCTGCTCAAGTACAGGGCATGCTAATCTTTGAGGTCCTATCTCAGGATCCCATCTATCAACTATGGGGTTTGGGGGCCCCATAGCATATGTTGTCTCTATAGGTGGAGCTGTTTGTTGGACACTTATGCCCTCTGGTGACAGAAAGGTGTTAGTAGCAGCCTCCTGTTGTAACTTTTTCCCTGATAGTTCTTCCTCCTTTAAATTTTCTTCCTCTGTCTGACTAGCTCGAGAGACCTTCTCATTTACTTTATCTAAAATGTCTTTCTCCATCATCTGAACCTCTAACAATTTACTTAACGCTCTTTCGGTTTGTTTTTTACTTATTTATAATCTACTATAAAGATGACGCAACCCAACAAGATAACACAAAACAAAACCGAAACAGAATGAAACAAAAACAGAACAAAAAATCGTTGTATCAATTTTCCTATTTTCTTGAAATATGTTTTTGTGGTCTATCTCTATCTCTTCCTGAGGGCCGAACAACTTCAAACCTTGAGCCAACCATTTTTCCCAGTTTGCCTGAGAAAATTCTAGGGATAGGCAGCTTGAAACAAAAACAAAACAAATCAAAACAAGAACACATTGTTTTTTGAAATAGTCACCCACTCGCTCGCCTTCCCTCAGGGGCAAGCAATTTTACTTACCTCCGAGCTTTAGACGTTCCCAGCACTGGCCACCAAATGCCGCAGTCTGGCTGGGTACAAATCAGGAGCCACTCAAGCAGGAACAAACTTTATTTCTGAAGTCCACCAGCGCACTCCACACATGCTCCCCTGGAACTCTTTCTAATGCTATCCACGTGGCTCCTACAGGAACACCACACACACACCGGAACTCCCTCCCCCTGAACTTCCCCAACCAACATGAACTCCCCAGGCAATTCTCCCAGGAACTCCAAAGTAGCACACGCCCTAAGTAGCACATGCCCTAGGTGGACAGTAAAGGTCTAGTATACAATTGAATCAATCCAGCATCATCTTAATGGCTTTCCTCTCAACCATTACTTCTTGCAAAATGCCAAGGGCCATTCCGACTTGGCTGTGGCTTTCAGCACCCTGCTACCCTGGATGCAGCTGTATAGGAGCCTCACCCCCAACCCGACTTCCAGATTGGAGAAATCTCTTGCCTACCCTCTATCCTGCCTGCAGCGGCATAGGAGCTCCCAAGACACCCAGGTGGAAGGGCTCTCTCACCTGGAGGGGCGAGTTACCTCTACCCTGGATGCGGCCGTAAAAGAGCTCCCATTGACACCCAGGTGTAATGGGTCTCCTGCCTGGAGGCACAAGTCCCCCTACTCTGGCTGAGACTGTTTTGAGCTTTCCCTGACACCCAGGTGGGAGTGGTCTCCTGGCTTGAGGAGTCCTCTTCACCCTGGGTGCCCCGGTATAACAGCTCCCCCTGAACATCCAGGTGGGAGTGTCTTCCGCCTGGAGGAGTGAGTAAGCTCTACACTGGATGCAGTGGCATATGACCTCCTCCTGACACCCAAGTGGGAGGGTTCTTCCGCCTAGATGGGTGAGTCCCCTCTACCTTGGCTTCAGAGGTGTATGAGCCACCCCAGACACCCAAGTTAAAGGGGTTTCCCCCATGAAGAGCCGAGTCCCCTCTACCCAGGCTGCAGTGGTATACTAACTTTCCCTGATACCCAGGTGGGAGGGGTCTCCCGCATGAAGGGGCGAGTCCCCTCTACTCTGGCTGCTGCAATATAGGCACTCCCCTGAAAACCAGGTGTGAGGGGTCTCCCGCCTAGTGTGGTGATTCTCCTCTATCCTGACTGTGGCTGTACATGAGCTCCACCTCCCCATATCCAGACTGAAGTGTCTTTCCCCTGCTGCGGTATAGATGTTTCCACAGACACCCAGATGGGAGAGGTCTCTTGCTGCCACAGTGCGTCTGCAGCAAAATAATGGCGGGGGGTGGGGGGGGGTTAGAATAACTTGTGTAAGCTGATACAGCAAGAGTGGGAGCCTTTATTGTAGGACAGGATGGGTATATATACATTCCACACAGCTTATCTTAATTAACATAAACTAGATACAGCAGTCAACCAATAAGGAACATCCACACTTAATGGCTCACTGGCCTTACTTCACAAACCACTCCCTCTGGCAAAATGCCAGCCACCATCCTGACTTCTTTACAGACCCTAATATCTTGCCTGGAGGGGCGAGTCTGTGAGTGGTATACTACCTTTCCCTGACACCCAGGTGGGAGGGGTCTCCCGACTCAAGGGGTGAGTCTGCCCTACTCTGGCTGCAGAGGTATAGGAGCTCCTTCAGTCACCAAGGTGGGAGGGGGTCCCCTGTCTGGAGAGGCGAGTGTCCCCAATATCCTGGCTGTGGCGGTAAAGGAACTCCCCCAGACACCCAGGTGGGAGAGGTCTCCCGCCTGGAGGTGCCAGTCCCCTTTACTGGCTGTGGCAGTATCTGAGCTCTCCCCCACCCCAATCCCAGGTAGGAGGGGTTTCCTGCCTAGAAAGGCGAGTCCCCACTACCATGGCTGCATTGGTATAAGAGCCCCCACACACACACACACCCAGGTCGGAGGGGTCTCCTGTCTGGAAGGGTGAGTCCTTTCTACCAGGGCTTCAGCGGGATATAAACTCCCTCTGACACCTAGGTGAAAGGGGTCTCCGCCTGGAGGGCGAGTCCCCTCTACCCTGGCGGGAACACTATAAGAGCTCCAGAGACACTCAAGTGAGAGGGGTCGCCCACCGGCAGGCACGAACACCTCTACTCTGGCTGTGGCAGTATAGGAGCTCCCTAGGACACCAAGGTGGAAGGGGTCTCCCACCTATAAGGGAGGAGTTTCTATACCCTGGCTGCAGTGGTATTGGAGCTCTTCCCAACATGCAGGTAGGGGTGGTCTTTCTACTAGAGGGGAGAGTCCCTTCTACCATGGCTGCAGAGTTATAGGAACTTCCCCCCCATACCCAGATGGGAGGGGTCTCCCGACTGGAGGGGCTAGTCTTCTCTATCCTGGTTGCAGTGGTATAGGACCCCCCCACACACACACACCCAGGTGGGAGGGGTCTCCTACCTGGAGGGGCGAGTCCCCTCTACCCTGGGTACCTTGGTGTACTAGCTCCCCCAGACACCCAGGTGAAAGGGGTCTCCGGCATGAAGGGGCGAGTCCCCTCTACCCTGGCTGCAGTGGTATACTAGCTTTCCATGACACCCAGATATGATGGGTCTCCCACCTTAAGTAGTGAGTCCCCTCTATACTGGCTGCAGTGATAATCAAGCTTTTCCGACACCCAGGTGGGAGGGGTCTCCCTACTGGAGGGGCAAATCCACTCTATTTTTGACAGCAGAGGTATAGGAGATCCTGCAGTCACCCAGGTGGAAGGGCTCCCCCCACCCACCCTGCAGAAGCAATTCCCTGCTACCCTGGCTGCAGCGGTAAAGGAGCTCCCCAGATACCCAGGTGGGAGGGGTTACCGGCCTGGAGGGATGAGTCCCCTCTACCCTGACTGCAGCAGGATACCAGCTCCCCAAGACACCCAGGTGGGAGTGGTCTCCCGCCTGGAAGGGGAGTCTGCTCTACCTTGGCTGAGGCGGTGTATGAGCTCCCCCAATCACTCAGGTGGGAGGGGTCCCCTGCCTGGATAGGCGAGTCCAGTTTATCCTGGTTGTGGCAGTATATGAGCTCCCCCTAACACCCAGGTTGGAGGAGTCTTCTGACTGGAGGGGAGAGTCGCCTATAACCTGGTTTCGGCGGTATACAAGCTCCCCAGGAAACCCAGGCGAAATTGGTCTAGCACCTGGAAGGGAGCCTACCCTCTACCCTGGCTAGGGCGTTATAGAACCCACCCACCCAACACCTAGGTGGGAGGGGTCTCCCACCTGGTGGGGTGAGTCCCCTCTACCCTGGCTGTAGCGGTGTTTGAGCTCCCCAAGACACCAAGATGTGAGGGGTCTCCCGCCGAGACCTGTCTATCCTGGCTCTGTCAGTATATGAGCTCCCCCAACACCCAGGTGAGAGGGGTCTTCCTACTGGAGGGGCGAGTCCACTTTACCCTGGATGCTGCGGTATACAAGCTCCCCCTGACACCCAGGTGAAATTAGTCTCCCGCTTGACAGGAGAGTACCCTCTACCCTGGTTAGGGCAAATACAAGCCCACCCACCGGACACCTAGGTGGGAGGAATCTCCAGCCTAGAGGAGCTAGTCGCCACTACCCTGGCTGCATTTGTATAAGAGCTCCCCCAACTCCGGACACCCAGGTGGGAAGGGTCTCCTGCCTGGAGGGGTGAGTCTTTTCTACTCTGGCTTCAGCAGGATATGAGCTCCCCCTGACACACAGGAGAAAGTTGTCTCCTGCCTGGAGGGGAGAGACCCTGCTACCCTGGCTACCACAGTATATGAGCTCCCACACCCACACACACACACACACACACACACACACACACACTCAGGTGGGAGGGGTCTCCCGCCTTGAGGGGCCAGTCAGCTCTATACTGCTTTTCCAATAGTCAGAACATGCTATTTCAACACAGCTCCTAATACAAAGAAACATCCAATCATTTAGTGACATCGCTCTAAGTAAGGATGTAATTTTTGATCCTCTTAAACATATCTGCTAGTGGATCAGCCTCAAACTGAAAAAGAATTACAAGACATAAATTACAGTTTTTTCAACATCAACATTATCCAAGGGCATTTCCATTGTATATCGGTGCTATTTTCTACTGAAACCTCATGATTCTAATCTTAATAATGAATAGATTGGAACTTGGATTCCATCCTTAGGTGCTATGAAGTTTTAGTTGAGATTTCATTAGACTGAGATGATTCCAGGACTTCAGCTTCCTCCACAGATACATGGAGAATTAATGTAAAAATGTTAAATGAAAACTAGGAACCAGTTTAAGTTTTTAGTAAAATGAAACTAGGAAATTTACCAAGCAGAAACTGCCGACCAACATCTTTGTAGGGTCTTTCGACTCTAGTCAAATATATTTTTTCATTGTACTTCTACATTAGCCTATGGAAGCTCACTGCCCACACTGCTGCCATGAAACTCTGAACCTCTTCTGATTCTGAGGGCTGCCCAATTCATTAATCTTTCTTTGCTCTAATACTGTTAAAACTTTAGTCTTTTCTTTTAACATAGGTTCCTCTGAATCATTTTGATTCTACGTATCTGGTCCTTATGAATAGACTTGGAAGATCAGTCTTCCAACTGCCATGAGCAAATGTCTACAATGTTAGATAAAGAGATGTCCGAGCTCACTATAGCAAAGTGCTCTATATACATTCTTATTCAGTGTTTGCCTGTCATCTCACAGAAAAAACAGGGATATTGAAAAGAGCAACAGTCATAGCTATAAATATGAATGCATGGGTTCCTTTGTGCATTACTCTTTATTTGACCCCACAATGACATGAATATCTTCAAAATCCATCTTATTGATTCATCATGTTGGAAGAGCCTAACTTTTTTCAAAGTTCTTCCTAAGACAGAAAATATGGATCAAGCCTAAAACATCAGTGTTTAAGTTCTCTTTGTGCATTCTGGGTTCTGAAAATTAAAACATTTCTATTGTGATCAAACCAAGGAAAATAAGCAATGACAATTTGATATTTGCAAATCAGGACTATTTTCCTTGAATAAATGACTGCCTGTCCTCAGTGTTGAAATACTGAAATTCAGCAGTGGAGGTGTTTCTGTTCATGATGGGAGTTGCTAGTTGAAGAAGGATGCTCTGTGTTCACTGCTGGGAGTTTACAGTATGTTACTAACTGAGGAAGGATGTTCTGCCTCACTGCAAGGATTTCAGCTAGGAGCTCAGTAAGAGAGTCTAGGTAGAATTACCTCCCCTCCTGGCCCTATCATTTTATAATATGCAACTAGACCATAATTGGAAAAAAAAATCATGATCTTTATTGTTGAGATCTAGAAATTGGAAAACATCATGACTTCAATATCATTATCCAGCCTTCCCTCTGCAGAACACCTACCCATCTGGAAACACTTGTGAATTACTAACATAAGCCCCCTGAGATCAGCTTCCTAAGAGGTAGGGCTTTGGATGCAGAATTCCTACCTTCTTCTCACTGAGCCACTTTTTAAACAAACTCACTTTCTTTGCCTCAACTACTTAGCTGTCAACTTGACTGGACAGTTGTGGGACAAACAGCTGGATCTTAACTCTTGTTAACAATATAGAACTCTGAAATAATATTTCCCCTGAAATCACATTTGTATAGGCAATTCAGAGCATCTCTCTTTCATTATTCCTGCATCTTCTAACATTGCCAAATCAGGAAACCTGGAATTGCTCACACCCCAAAGAAGACAACTTCAAATCTGGTATTTGTGACTATTCTTCTTAAGCTAGCCTCCTAGTTCCAATTCTTAAGAAACTGATGTAGGTATAGATGTCTTTTCCTTTAAGAGATTTGTAGTTATTTAGAAAAGCACCTGGGATTTACTTGTGTGCCTGTCCTAGAACTTTCTAATGGTATGCAGTTCACTGATTTTGCAGTTTGCAACTCCATCAGAGCCTCACATACTGCCAGCCCACCCAAGCCAGCTTCTTCCAGGCTCCCCCATCCCAGAGGATGATGCCATCATCCACTCATTTCCTCTCTTTTTTCTGGAACCCATAAGATCCACACCATCTACAAGTCCTGCCCATTCCTATTCACCTCTCCAAGCCAGGACACCACCATTTACATGAGTCCCATTTACAACCTCCTCATTGGGTGCCTTACCTTCATTTTTATGTAGACACTGCTCACGCTTTGTACATATTGATAAAATAGTATTTAAAAACAGATCATTTGAACTGGGGATGTGGCTAGTGGTAGAGTGCTTACTTAGCAAGCTCAAGGACCCAGGTTCAATTCAAGGGCCACAACAAAATAAAACAAACCAAACAATAAACTGCCCCCCCCCCAAAAAAAAGAAAAAAAATCACTTGATTCATCTACATAACACCACATGATCTCAGAAAACTCCAATTTGTCCCAGGGAACAAAGTTCTATACAAGGTGTTCCCTTCCTTGCCCTCCAATAGGGGTGCAGCCCCTGCCTGCTCCTACATCTCCTGCCCTGTATTCACCTTACTTCTCTAGAGAACACACCAGCTGTTTGAGATAGGGACACACCAGGCCCATCCTGAAAAGTGTGTCTTTGTGCCTCCGTCATCCCCATCATGCTCCTCTATCTGATCTGCACACAGCTCACTCCTGACGTGTATATTTCAGGTTCTCAGAAGTTTTCCTCAACCATGCAATCTAAAGAGCCATGAGAGAGTCCCCATAACACAGAATACTATCAGAATAGATTCATCTTGTCTGCCTGCTGTGAGAACCCAAGTTCCTCATTCAGTAGATTCAACTGTCTTAGCATGCACAGCCAAGAGGCAACCACGGCCCTAACTGCTTTTTGGAGAAAGTACACAAACACTGAAGATGGCCCACATGCCAGGGTAACATTGTCACTGGGCCATTCCCTTTGTTGCCCATTAGAGTGCAGTGTATTTCCAATGGCTCCACATGGGTATATTTTGGGTTCTTATAAACAAATGAAGTTCTATTCCTTATCATCCATCTGCAGTTTGTTTCTAGTTGCTCCAAGTGTCTGGCTTTCTTTAAATGATTATTTTTTTCATTTGCCAAAACTAGAAAGTCAACCATGTCAACAGGCGTTCCCTGTTTTACTGAGCTAAGTTTACTTATTTGTTTGTGAACACTCAAATTTGAGATTGGGGAACCATTGAAATGTAAGCCTCAGCACATCTCTGAAATCACCTCAAATGTAATTTATCATTTTTACTCTTTTTGCACCAAGTTCTACAGAGCTAACACTTCTAGACAAGTACATTTTTCTTTTCTTTTTTTTTAAAGAGAGAAAGAATTATTTAATATTTATTTATTTATTTATTTTGTAGTTTTTGGTGGACACAACATCTTTATTTTACTTTTATGTGGTACTGAGGATCAAACCCAGTGCCCAGTGCATGCCAGGCAAGCATGCTAATGCTTGAGCCACATCCCCATCCCAAGACAAATAACATTGTTCTATTTAAAGAGTGACCATACTTTATTTTTATCCAATAGTCCATCTACATGTTGAAAACTATTCTAGCCAATAGTACCTTATTTTGAGTCTCACTGGCAGGTGATGTTGGGATTTTTTTTATGTGCTCACTGGCCAGAATATCTGCTTTGGAGGAAGGTGTCTAGAGAAAGGTCTACTCAGATGATGTGTCCATTTTTTGAACATTGGCTGTCTCTGTGTTGGGTTCTGTTCTTTATATATTCTGGATATATTTTCTTTTAAGACATGTTATTTGCATATATTTTGTCCTTGTCTGTCAGTTGTCTTTTCACTTTTTGGACAATATACTTTGAACAAAAGTTGTTAACTTGAAGTTCAATCTATACATATTGTTCTTTATCTCTGTGCTCTTCATGTCCTATCCAAGAAGATTCTACCTAATAAAGTCAAAATTTACTCCTATACCTTCAAAGAAAATTCCCCTTTTAGCTCTTACATACATATAGGTCTATTTTTAGTTAGTTCTTGAATTAAGTTTGGGTAAACTTTGTGCATTGTGTGAGGGGTCAGGTGGATATCTAGTCACCCCAGCATATAACTGAGAAGTCATTTCCCCCTTGTTGAATTTTCTTGACATTCCTGTCAAATTAAGTAACTGCAAAGATAAGGGCCAGCTTCTAGACTCAGCTCTATTACAGTGGCCTGCAGGTCAATCTTTGTGCCTGGTATTACCCTGCTCAATTATTGTCACTTTTTAATAAAGTTCACAGTTGGAAAATGTGAGTTCTCTAACTTTGTTCTTTGAAGATTGATTTGGTAAAGTAATTGGTTATTTAAGTTCACAGTCTTATCAAATTAATACATCTTGTGTAGAATAAAAATTAAAATAAAATGTTCCAATAAAAAGTAGCCAATGCATTATACTTAAGTGCTGATTTTAAAAATAGCCTGTAATTCACCCAAAAAATAAAAAGAGAAAATAAATGCAGAAAAAAACATGCTGCTCTGGGCAAGCAGACCCAATGAATGGGCATCAGATACTGAGGGAGAGTAGAGCATAGAACCCCTCTACCAGGCTGTTTACTGGGTGAGAAGAGCAGCAAATAGTTTTTATGATGTATAGTTCACACTATTTCTAGTCTTAAACTGCAACCTTCAGTGATTCAAGAAATCCAGGAACATCTTTTCTTTGGGCAGAAGCAGTAATCAAATTAATGATTGCATAATTTAAAAAAAATTAGACTTACTTTGTAAAAAAAAAAAATTAACCCAACTAATTCTTTGTCTACTTTCTCTTTGGTATTTCTTGCATTTTTTTCAAAAATCTTTATTACAACATCATAAGCAGTTTCCATTCAGAGTACTTCATAACTCAGGCTGGCACACAGAGTAAGACTGTTTTCATAGGGAAGAATGGAAGGAATATAACCAGACAAGATTTCCAACATGCAGGTAGAAGAAACTGCATGACATCATAAAGGTCAAGCTTTGCAAATGAAGCAAAGTGTTTCAAGGCCTGAGCTCTGGGTCTAAAATAGATACAAGTAACTTGTTTTGATTTCTTAATTTTAGCAATAATTGATCTTTTCAAGGACCTTCAAATAAAGATTACTTATAAGGAGCACATCGCTTTGTTAACTGTCATTCCCACACAGTCTTAATGCATCAGCCCTAATGTATATATATATATATATATATATATATATATATATATATATATACACACACATATATAGATAGATAGATAGATATAGATAGATAGATAGATAGATGTATATGTACATGTATTATATATTTTATATTGTACAGATATATGCATATATGCCACATATCAACAAGTAATATAGATGTATAATAAAATAAGTATGATTGCTATTAAAATTTTTTCAGACAGAAAATTATTAATCAATTTTTAATTGATTTAGGCTTCCTACATTGTTTATTCAATAACTGAATACTGGGGTCCATCCATAATATTAAAATCTTATGTAAATACAATGTATATTTATACACACAAATCCACACATATTTCCTTTTGGATGGATATATCCCATTGGTTTATCGGTATACCATTTGATAGACAGAAGCTTAATTGCTTTGCAAGCAAAGGAAAAACCCAGGGGACTCTTGTCTAAGAGGCTGTGATTCTGCACATTTTTAAAGATGTAATTTCAGGTGTGTCCAGTCCTACTTCACTTGTTAATCTGGGATATAATCATTTTTTAAATCTTCTGGTGCCATCCCCAACTCTGAATTTCTTCACTCCTGTGGTGGGTGTGTGCTCAAAGATAGATAACTGGATGGGGACAAAAAGTAATCCTGTTTCCCCCCAGGTTAAGGACAGGGATAGGGGGATTTTAAAAAAATCAATCTTAAAATAAGCCTCAGTGGCAGAGCATTATGCTGGGGTTTTTAAGGTTAATTTTTTCAATTTAATTTATACTTAACATTAGTTGTTCATGATGGGTGGGTGGTATTATTTTAAAGGGCATCACTTTTAAACCATTTCAAATAGAACAACTTTCTAAAAATAATATATTAAATCTGTAGAACAGAGGAAAGGAAGATGGTGGCTAAGAAAGTGCATCACCCCCCGTGTACCACGTCACTGTTAGGGAGATTGATGAGTTAGAATAGCTAAAAACTATCCTGTTAGGAATTTCTAGCAAAACTGGGGTGCTCCAAAACCTAGTGGAAAGATTTTCATCACATGAGGATCAACTACAGGGGCTAAAACGCGAGCGATTTGTCCACACAGAGGGTCACGCTGCTTATTCAGCAAATCGCCCCATGGCTAGAATCTGTGGCACGGCACTGGGAAGCAACAAGATAGCAACACAAAGATACAGCGTTGCGGATTCTGTGGGCTCCTGCCAGCTGTGCAATCACTGTACACAGTGCTGAATTCTGGGTTTGAGACAGGGGAAGGAAGCAGTCCAGTTCGTTCTCCACACCGGTCCGACCAGAGGAGGCCAGCAGCCACCATCTTGGAGAGCTGACGTCATCATCCCTGTTTTTGACTGATTTCAGCTTATTCAACTATAGAACAGGTAATTTCAGGCTGTCATTCGCCTGCGTCTGGCAGACAAATTACTCGAGCTCAGTGCTAAAGAACCCGCAGAAACTGCTTCTTGGAGCCTGCTCCCATCAGAACACACACCGAGCCGGAACTGCCGAATTCTGGCTCCTGCAACTGCTCTGGCCCAGGGCTAAAGAACCCACGGAAACTGCTTCTCGGTCCGGATCCTGCTGAATACTATGGAGGCCAGAGGGGCAGAGCAGAGCCGCCGCCCGCGCCCGGAACAGCCCCAGCGACCGGCCCGCGTGGTATCACTTCACCCCAACCGCAGTAGGGGCTGAGCAGAGCCGCAGTCTGAGCCCACAAGGTAGGCAGACCTGCGACCGACTGGAGGAACCAGTCCAGCGGCCTGCCGGCGCAGCAGACACGTCACCCCAGTTGGACTAGGGGCAGAGTAGATCCGCCGCCCTTGCCCACAAGGTAGGCAGACCTGCGACCAACCCGAGGAAGGCCCAGCGGCCTGCCGGCATGGTAGACACATCACCCCAATTGGAGTAGGGGCAGAACAGAGCCGCTGCCTGCACCCAGGACAGGCCCAGAGGCCCGCAGGCATGGTAGTCACGTCACCCCCATTGGAGTAGGGGCAGAGCAGAGCTGCCACCTGTGCCCGTAAGGTAGGTAGGCCTGTGACCGACTGGTGGAACAGGCCCAGCGGCCTGCCGGCATGTAAGACACATCACACCAATTGCAGTAGGGGTAAAGCAGAGCCACCGCCCATGCCTGGAACAGGCCCAGTGACCTGCCGGCGTGGAAGTCACGTCACCTCAATTGGAGTAGGGGCAGAGCAGAGCCGCCTCCCGTGCCCGGAACAGGCCTAGTGACCCACCAGCATGGTAGACACGTCACCCGAATTGGGGTAAGGGGAGAGCAGAGCTGCCACCCGTGCCTGCGAGGTAGGCAGACCTGCGACCGACCAGCACAACAGACACAGGGGCCTGCCAGCATGGTAGACAGATCACCCCAATTGAAGGAGGAGCACAGCCACTGCCCACCCTGCAAGGGAGACTTTTCAACTATACAAGAGCAATATAAATATATAGGGGAAAATTTGCAAAAACACAACAGTTTCACCAAACAGAAAGAAACGCGAGCAGTATGAAACGACAAGGAAAGAAAGGACCACAAGCAATGCAGGTCAACTCAACTTTAGAAGAGGTAATAGCTGCAGCAGATGGAATGTTAGATAAAGAATTCAGGATATACATGCTTCAGATGATCTGGAGTCTCAAGGAAGACATTAGACAGCAAAATCAGACAATGAAACATCACTTCGACAATTAATTACATAAACAAATCCAAGAAGCAAAAGATCAACTATACAGGGAGATAGAGGTAAGAGAAAACAAACAGAAATTCTAGATATGCTGGAAGCAATAAGCCAACTTTAAAACTCAATTGAGAATACTACCAGCAGAGTAGAACACTTAGAAGAAAGAACATCAGACAATGAAGACAAAGTATTTCAACTTGAAAAGAGCATAGACAGCTCAGCAAGACTGTTAAGGAACCATGAGCAGAACATCCAAGAAATATGGGATAACATAAAGAGACCAAACTTAAGAGTCATTGGGATACAGGAAGGTATAAAGGTCCAAACCAAAGGAATGAGCAATCTATTCAATGAAATAATACGAGAAAACTTCCCAGACTTGAAGAATGAGACAGAATAACAAATCCTAGAAGCCTACAAGACCCCGAATGTGCAAAATCATAAGAGATCCACACCTAGACACATTATAATGAAGATGCCCAGCATACAGAATAAGGAGAGAATTTTAAAAGCTACAAGAGATAGGAAGCAGATTGCATTCAGGGGTAAACCAATCAGGATAACAGCTGATCTTTCAACACAGACTCTGAAAGCTAGAAGATCCTGGAATAACATATTTCAAACACTGAAAGAAAATGGGTTCCAACCAAGAATCATGTATCCAGCGAAATTAAGCTCCAAGATGAAAGATGAAATTAAAACCTTCCACGATAAACAAATGTTAAAAGAATTTTCAGCTAGAAAACCATCTCTTCAAAACATCCTTGGCAAAACATTTCAGAAAGAGGAAATGGAAAATAACAATGAAAACCAACAGTGGGAGGTAGGACAGTAAAGGGGGGAAATAATCAAAGAGGAAAACAAACATGTTTAGTAACATAAATAAACAAATATGGCTGGAAGAACAAACCATATCTCAATAATAACCCTAAATGTTAATGGCTTAAACTCACCAATTAAGAGACACAGGCTAGTAGAATGGATCACAAAACAAGACCCAACAATATGCTGCCCACAGGAGACGCATTTGATAGGAAAAGATATACATAGACTGAAGGTGAAAGGTTGGGAAAAATCATATCACTCATATGGACTTCGGAAACAAGCAGGAGTGTCCATACTCATATCAAATCAAATAGATTTCAAGCCAAAGTTAATCAAAAGGGATAAAGAGGGACACTACATACTGCTCAAGGGAATCATACACCAAGACATAACAATCATAAATATGTATGCCCCAAACAATGGTGCAGCTATGTTCATCAAGCAAACTCTTCTCAAGTTCAAGAGTCTAATAGACCACCATACAATAATCATGGGAGACTTCAACACACCTCTCTCACGACTGGACAGATCTTCCAAACAAAAGGTGAATAAGGAAACTATAGAACTCAATAACACAATTAACAAACTAGACTTAATTGACATATGTAGAATATACCACCCAACATCAAGCAGTTACACTTTTTTCTCAGCAGCACATGGATCCTTCTCAAAAATAGATCATATATTATGTCACAGGGCAACTCTTAGACAATATAAAGGAGTAGAGATAATACCATCCATCTTATCTGATCATAATGGAATGAAACTGAAAATCAACGATAAAAGAAGGAAGGAAAAATCATGCATCACTTGGAGAATGAACAATAGGTTACTGAAGGATCAATGGGTTATAGAAGACATCAAGAAAGAAATTAAAAAATTCTTAGAGATAAATGAAAACACAGACATAACATATTGGAATCCATGGGACACATTGAAAGCAGTTCTAAGAGGAAAATTCATTGCTTGGAGTTCATTCCTTTAAAAAAGAAAAAAAAACAACAAAAAATGATCTCATACTTCATCTCAAAATCCTAGAAAAAGAAGAGCAAAACAACAGCAAAAGAAGTAGAAGGCAAAAAATAATTAAAATCAGAGCTGAAATTAAAGAAATCGAAACAAAAGAAACAATTGAAAAAATTAACAAAACTAAAAGTTGGTTCTTTGAAAAAATAAATAAAGTGGACAGACCCTTAGCCATGCTAACAAAGAGAAGAAGAGAGAGAACTCAAATTACTAGCATATGGGACGAAAAAGGCAACATCACAACAGACACTTCAGAAATACAGAAGATAATCAGAAATTATTTTGAATCCTTATACTCCAATAAAATAGAAGATAGTTTATTAAGTCATATGATCTGCCCAGATTGAGTAAGGAGAATATAGACAACCTAAACAGACCAGTATCAATTGAGGAAATAGAAGAAACCATCAAAAGACTACCAACTAAGAAAAGCCCAGGACCAGATGGGTATACAGCAGAGTTTTACAAAACCTTTAAAGAGTAACTAATACCAATAGTTTTCAAGCTATTTCAGGAAATAGAAAAAGAGGGAGAACTTCCAAATTCATTCTATGAGGCCAACATCACCCTGATTCCTAAACCAGACAAAGACACTTCAAAGAAAGAAAACTACAGACCAATATCTCTAATGAACCTAGATGCAAAAATCCTCAATAAAATTCTGGCGAATCAGATTCAAAAACATATCAAAAAAATTGTGCACCATGATCAAGTAGGATTCAACCCTGGGATGCAAGGCTGGTTCAATATACAGAAATCAATAAATGCTATTCACCACATCAATAGAATTAAAAATAAGAACCATATGATCATCTTGATAGATGCAGAAAAAGCATGCGACAAACTACAGCATCCCTTTATGTTCAAAACATTAGAAAAACTAGGGATAACAGGAATAAACCTCAACATTGTAAAAGCAATCTATGCTAAGCATCAGGCTAGCATCATTCTGAATGGAGGAAAATTGAAGGCATTCCCTCTAAAATCCGGAAAAAGTCAAGGATGCCCTCTCTCATCACTTCTGTTCAACATAGTTCTCAAAACACTGGCCAGAGCAATTAGACAGAAGAAAGAAATTAAAGGCATAAAAATAGGAAAAGAAGAACTTAAATTATCACTATTTGCAGGTGACATGATTCTATACCTAGCAGACCCAAAAGGGTCTACAAAGAAACTATTAGAGCTAATAAATGAATTCAGAAAAGTGGCAGGATATGAAATCAACACGCATAAATCAAAGGCATTCCTGTATATCAGCAACAAATCCTCTGACATGGAAATGAGGACAACCACTCCATTCACAATATCCTCAAAAAAATAAATAAAATACTTGGGAATCAACCTAACAAAAGAGGTGAAAGACTTATACAATGAAAACTACAGAATCCTAAAGAGAGAAATATAAGAAGATCTTAGAAGATGGAAAAACATACCCTTTTCATGGATAGGCAGAACTAACATCATCAAAATGGCGATATTACCAAAAGTTCTCTATAAGTTTAATGCAATGCCAATCAAAATCCCAACGGCATTTCTTGTAGAAATAGAGAAAGCAATCATTAAATTCATATGGAAAAATAAAAGACCCAGAATAGCAAAAACAACTCTAAGCAGGAAGTGTGAATCAGGCAGTATAGTGATACCAGACCTCAAACTATACTACAGAGCAATAGTAACAAAAACAACATGGTACTGGTATCAAAACAGGCAGGTGGACCAATGGTACAGAATAGATGACACAGAAACTAATCCACAAAACTACAACTATCTTATATTTGATAAAGGGGCTAAAAGCATGAAATGGAGAAACGATAGCATCTTCAACAAATGGTGCTGGGAAAACTGGAAATCCATATGCAACCAAATAAAACTGAATCCCTTTCTCTCGCCATGCACAATATTTAACTCAAAATGGATCAAGGAGCTTGATATAAAATCAGAGACATGGCATCTGATAGAAGAAAAAGTTGGCTATGATCTACATACTGTGGGGTCGGGCTCCAAATTCCTCAAAAGGACACCCATAGCACAAGAGTTAATAACTAGAATCAACAAATGGGACTTACTCAAACTAAAATGTTTTTTATCAGCAAAAGAAACAATAAGAGAGGTAAATAGGGAGCCTACATCCTGGGAACAAATCTTTACTCCTCACACTTCAGATAGAGCCCTCATATCCAGAGTATACAAAGAACTCAAAAAATTAGACAATAAGGTAACAAATAACCCAATCAACAAATGGGCCAAGGACCTGAACAGACACTTCTCAGAGGAGGACATACAATCAATCAACAAGTACATGAAGAAATGCTCAACATTGCTAGCAGTCAGAGAAATGCAAATCAAAACCACCTAAGATACCATCTCACTCCAGTAAGATTGGCAGCCATTAGGAAGTCAAACAACAACAAGTATGGCGAGGATGTGGGGAAAAGGGTACACTTGTTCATTGTTGGTAGGACTGCAAATTGGTGCAGCCAATTTGGAAAGCAGTATGGAGATTTCTTGGAAAGCTGGGAATGGAACCACCATTTGACCTAGCTATTCCCCTTCTCGGTCTATTCCCTTACCTAAAAAGAGCATGCTACAGAGACACTGCTACATGCATGTTCATAGCAGCACAATTCACAATAGCAAGACTGTTGAACCAACCTAGATGCCCTTCAATAGATGAATGGATAAAAAATGTGGCATTTATACACAATGGAGTATTACTCTGCATTAAAAAATGACAAAATCATAGAATTTGGAGGGAAATGGATGGCACTAGAGCAGATTATGAAAAGTGAAGCCAGCCAATCCCTAAAAAACAAATGCCAAATGTCTTCTTTGATATAAGAAGAGTAACTAAGAACAGAGTAGAGATGAAGAGCATGAGAAGAAGATTAACATTAAACAGGGATGAGAGGTGGGAGTGAAAGCAAGAGAGAAGGGAAATTGCATGGAAATGGAAGGAGACCCTCAGGGTTATACAAAATTACATACAAGAGGAAGTGAGGGAAAAGGGGAAAATAATAAAAGGGGGAGAAATGAATTACAGTAGAGGGGGTAGAGAGAGAAGAGGGGAGGGGAGGGGGGATAGTAGAGGATAGGAAAGGCAGCAGAATACAAAAGACACTAGTATGGCAATATGTAAATCAATGGAAGTGTAACTGCAGACCCATTCCTGGGTGCCAGGTACGTTGCAGCATCTTAAAGCCAGGCACTCTGTTCCTCTGGGAATTCTACAGGACCTGTTACCTCTCTGAATAATGGAGAGGCTCTTTAATGGGGCCAGGCATATATATATATATATATATATATATATATATATATATATATATATATACTGCTTTGGGAAACTAAAGAAAAAAGCAGTAGGAGCTGCCATGCAGAATATCTAAAGGATTGCAAATGAAAGCCAAACTCAGATCACTACCAAATCTTTCCCATATCACTATTGAACCTTTCTCAGAGAGCTGAGGATGTGGCAGGTGAGGCTTGAGTATAGCTCAACACAAGGACTAGATGGGGTAAGTGAGAAGCCCATACCAATATAAATAATATATTAGTTATTAATATAATTAATAATAACTAATTGGTTTCTGAGGCTTATAAGCTCGTCTTCTTAACTATAACAAAAGAAGTTGAGATAATGACCTGTTTTTTCGAGACGTAGTAGTTTCTCAGGCAGGATGACAGGGATCACAGGCCTCAGTGCAGAATGGGTGTATGTGGCAATGACCCAGCGATTTCATTCCTAGACATATATTTGGGGAAAAAACAAAGCTATAAAACCCTTCACAATAATATTCACAGCAGTATTATTCCTAATAGTACCAATGTGGAAACAATAACTAACATGTTAATGGATAATTAAAATGAGCTGTGTCCATACAATGGAATATTACTCAATGAAGTACTGCTACATGCTACAACATGAACAGACCAGGACAACATTACACTACAAGAAGCTTACACAAGGTCACATATTATGATTTTGTTCATAGGAAACATCCCAAACTCAGCATCACACCTAAAAGACACTGCAGTCCCATTAGTAATCACTCTCACTGTCTTCTACTCTCAGTCCCCAGTAACGACTAATCTACCTTTCATCTCTATGGATTTGCCTATTTTGAATAGTTCTTATAAATTATATAAGATGTGACACATTTGTCTCAGTACAGGAACAAAATAGTGGCTCCAAAAATATTTTCTGAACCAGTGGAGAAGCAGTATAGAAAGAATTTATGGTCTAGGAAAAGGTCACACAATTTTAGAGGTATAAGAAACTTTAAATGTCATCTAGTCCAAATATCTAATTTTCTAGATGAGGAAATCCAGATCCCCCAAAATCTTGGGCTGACCCCCAGGGATAGTCAGACATAGAGTGACAGAAGTGAGAATTAAAACACAAAAAGGTTTGATTTACAATGTAGGAGTTTCTGTAGACTGATTCCCCATAATAAAATTCCCTTTTTCTTTTACTTCATCTAATATGATGCAGTGATCAGTACCTCCTTAGGTGTAGGGCTTGCTTACTTGCTTGTATCTAAACATGGCTGGGTCTCTTTCTGGTGTTTTAGGATGAACTTGTTTCAAAAAAAAAAAAAGACTCAAATCATTTCTCAATATGACCAGGCCCCTTTCAAACTCTAGTCTTCTGTTGCTACCATTGTTTCTCCCTTTGAGAAGCTGTTTTGTGGAGATCTCCTACGAAAATACAAGCTCTGCTTAATTTTTTGTGTTTTTTTTAAAACATGAAGGTAATTTTTTAATCAGAGGGAGAAAAGGCCATATTTGAATACAAAACCAGATGTGACAATGCATACCAAAAAACTATAATAGTCTTTAAGATGAAGAAAGTACAATGACAGAAATCATGATACAGTACACCTCTAAGAAGCCTACAACAGACTAAGAAATAAACACACACACCTCCCCAGTACCCTCCCACACATGTATGTACAGGCTATATGAGCAATGATTTTTAAAACAAATTGGAAGAACGGGATGAACATACCCACGTTTGCAAATGTACATGTTTTTCTTAGAAACATAGCATGGTTTTCTTTCATTTTACTAAGCTTACAGAAATTCAATCTAGAACTATTCCATGCCTAATACATGTAAAGGAAAGGGTATAAAGTAAAATTTTGCATTTTCCTGGGAGTTGTTGATTGCATTTTTTTGGAGGGGGTTAAAATCTACATACAAATAGAGATTGTTATGATGCTTGCCATTTACTTTAATAGATTACCAAAACACTTTATACAGCACGATTTACATTACAGTAAATATGTTACACCGGAAATGGTGGCCAGAGGATCAGTGATTCCAAACTTTTCCAGTACTTACATATGGAGATCTAAAGAGGACAATATATCCAGAAGATAAGGAATGGTTTGCTCCCCACTGAGAAAGTGCTCCCTGACCAAAGAAAAGTCCCTATAGGCAATATCTTCTGGTAAGCCAGAGTCATTGTAAAGGAGTCCAAACCCTGGAGGCTCTTCACTGGACCTTGCAGTTCTCACTACTCCTGGGCTCAGGTGCAGCACCTGGGCTTGGGGCAGGACGGCCTCGCCTGGCTCTCAGGCCCTCTCTGGGGTTGGCAGCCGAGCTTCTCTCAGGAAGATGATTGACAGAGATTTTGTGGTGGACTCTTGGAAGGCAGAGCCTGAACCACCATGGCTCTGTTGAGCAACCTTGACCTTTTATGATCTGCTGCCAAGCCCTGTTTAATTTTGAAAGTTCACAAGCTGACATTTCCAGGAAGTATGACTCTAGAGTTCACTCATTCTCAGAGAATAGCTTCTGACATGTATTTCATTCCCTTGTTCTGATGCATTATCTAAAGACTAGAAAAATATATCACGACTATGGACTTTAGGAACAGAACTCTAAAATGACTTTTGCTTATATATTTGTTTGGATATTGGATCCACAAACATGTGAAACTCCACAGTGTATCCAAATTATACACTCCTATTTGATGTTTTCTCCTTGACAAAGATTGATGATCTTCTTGAGAATAAAGAGTCTGTGATCCTTTGAGGAAAAAAAAAATTGGCTCCAGCCTTACCACTTGAACTCCACCTCAAACACTCTATTTTATAATCATGGCACAATTACTATTTTACCCCTCTAGTTTGTGAATCCAATACAAAGATTAACCAGCTGTTGCTTTTTTTAAATTGAGAAGTAAACCATCTTTCACCCTCCATTCCAAGTGAAGCAAAACCCACAATCTATTAAGTTTGTCTAATGATTTCTTTTTTTTAATACTAAGAAATTCCATACATTTTCACCAAAGGTCTAAAACCATAGGTTTTACAGGAAAATCTCCTATCAACTGAACAATATCCAACAGATGAATTCTGAATTTCAACTAGATGACTTTTTTTTACATATATATGATATGAAGGATAACTTTGCTCAAAGGAAGTGCACATCAGGAAAAGTGGGTTGAAAAGATTCATAAAGCTAGAGGGGAACTGATTTCCTTTACTATAAGTTCAACCCCTTCATTTTAAAGAAGAGGAAAGTGAACTTAGCAAAGGAAGGACAGCTTGTCAAGGAATAGTTGTAGAACAAGAGGATGTCCCAGGCAGAGAGAAAGGAAGGAAAGGGGGGAAGAAAAAAACCTCACCCTAAAACTCACACCAGGTACAAATATTAATTCAAACTGATCATGGATTGAAATGTAAAACATAAACCCATAAAGAAAAGGAAAGTGAAGCTCAACAAGGGATCTTGGTTTGCCAAAGTTCATCCAGTGACTTAGACTTGTCACAGAGGTTGTTTCAATACATTATTATTCACCAGCTTAGCAAATTCCATTTGGCCCTAATAATTCTCTACTCAGGCTCACTCAGAGTGAATGGTTGCCACTCTGTTGACTGGATATTTGTTCATGCTCTTTTGGTCTTGAAAAATCTTATTCATTCTTCTTCAATTACTCATCAGCCTTCACTAGCCAACTGCCCTGTGCCAGCCATCGTGCAGGGTTAGAAGCTTGAAGTCATGTTTCCCACCTCAAGGGACTCAGGGTTCATGGGGGAGAGTGGAGTCTCACGCTAATGAGATTTAAACCCCTTCAGGGGCAACAACCAGCTTTTCCTTCCTTTTTTCACCAGGTGAGCACAGCCAGTGGAGCCCTGGGCACACCTGGAACATTTTGGTGATTGGCTAGTCTTGAGTTCCAGGACACTGGCTGCCCTGGTCTGTTGAGAGAACTGAAGTCTACAGAGATTAAGGGGCAAACCCTCCATAAGGTGAGAGAGGAGTGCAGGCTGTCCAATGCGACTGGGGGGCTACCTGGTTCATGTCTTGGTCTTCACCAGGAAGGGGAACCCGCCAATGGCAGAGAGAACCTGGCAGGCCAAGGAAGACGCCCAAAGTTCCCCAGGTGCCTCCTCTCTGGGCACAGCCCTTGGCTGCCTGGCGCCTAATGATGGCTGTTGTGGGGTCCTCACCCAGGCCTGTCCCTGCAGCACCTCCAAACAGAACCTTAAGCTGCTAGTAGGCAGGTTACAGGGGTCCCACCACGTTTCTATTTACTTCTGGGTCTCTTTTCTGGAGTTTGGAATTTTTCCTGGTGGAAAGTCACGGGGTCACCCACGGCCTCTCCTCTGTTGCACCCTCAGCCCCGTGTTTCTGTTTCTCAGAAAATTTAGTGCCTTTGGGGAAAACTTTAATATTAAACTTCAAATTTCAGGAAGAAGAAAATTTCAACATGAAGAGCTCTGGACTAACAGGGCCCAACCGCCCTTTCTCTGGAGACAGGGCCTAGTACAGTGCTCAAAGCCTCCCTCTCACCCATTGCCCTGGTTCCTGGGCCTTTTCCAAACCGACCTCTCAGCTCATGAATAATCAGCCCCGCCTTACTGGGCGTGGCCAAGGCTTCCTCATGAATAATCAGCCAGGCCTTCCTGGGCGGGGCCAAGGCTTCCTCATGAATAATCAGCCAGGCCTTCCTCATAAATAATCAGCCCTGCCTTCCTGGGCGGGGTGACACTTCCTCATGAATAATGTATTTTTCTCTCTGAGCTTTCAGGAACCAGAGGCGGAGCTCCGTCTCATGAATATGCAAAACAGAGGAGAATGACAGATAACGCTCACCTGCCAGGCGGGGCTCCTCACAGCCTGCTCCAGCTCTCAGTACAGAGCCCTCCAGCAGCCATTGCTGCCTCTCTCCCGCCTTTCTGAGGGCTCAGTCCCGCTTCTGGCTGGTGGGCCCCCACCAAGCTTGTGCCTCCTCGGGAAGCTGGAGTCTCAGACTGCCAAGCCTGGGTGACCGGTAGGTCAATGACAGCCTCCTGGGGCTTCCCAAGGTGGAACTGCCCTCTGAGGTGAGGCGCCATCTGGGCGGGTGAGGTCTCCAGGGATCTTGAGCCTCCTAGGAAGGGCTGCTGGGCTGGGGTCCCAGACACACCCGAGGTCAGCACAGTGCTGCATGGGCCAGGGCTAACTAGACTCTGGAGGGACCTGGGGTCCAAGAGAAAGACAGGTTAGGGATCCAAAGGGCAGAGCTCCTCAGTCTTCCAGTGCATCTCCCACCTCTTCCCCACGAGTGACCCTCCATGTATAATTATGAAAATGGGACAAACTGTACATCGAGTCCCCTTACCCTGCCCTTGAGCTGAGCCCCTTCTGCAGACGTCGCCCCTGGCTGCAGCAAGACCAGGGAAATCAAGAAGAAGGGGATTACTGTATGTTTTCTAAATTTACATGTAAGATCACCTCTGCAATCACATAGGGCAAGATGGTATTTTTAAAAAAATGGTGTCCGAATAACACAAGCATGGAGAATAATAAACTCTTATCCTTCATTCAAGCTATACACAAAAATTTGTGTATTTAGATTTATTCTATATCTATATTCAAAATCGAAAACAAATTTTTTTTCTGATATTGGATTGTTGTAGGTAAGGATTGTTTATATTGCACGATGCGATGCATTAAACCAAAATAGAAAATTGATAAATCAGTCCTGAATAAAATCATAAACATTTTATCATAAAAATATATCTTTAAGGCTGTAAATACATCAGCTATCAACTAATACAGAATCTGTACAGAGAATATACAAAGGAACCCTACAAATCAATAAGCAAAAGACATTTCAATGTTAAAATGAGCAAAACACTTGAGCTAGCATTTCACAAAAGACATTCTAACAATCAACATATATCCTAAGCGGTGCTCAGAATATGACCCAAGAAATGCAGATTAAAACCACAAACAGATGCTCAACAAAATGATTAATCAATTTCAATGGTCAATCAGGATTGCTGAGGATATGCAGTTACTGGAACTCTCATGCATGCAATTTGTTAGTTCCTTATGAAACCAAACATACACCTATTCTAGGACTCAGGACTACACCACATACTCAAGAGAGATTAGTTCCCTGCCCATGAATGACTTTTACAAGAACATTCCTGGCAGCATTATTCCAGAGAGCCAAAAGTTGGACAAAATACAAACATCCATCAACAGAAAACAAAACATTTTTTATATAATCGTACAATGGACCATGTCAGAAATAATAAAAATATTAACTACTAGTACACAGAACACCATAGCTAAGTCTCCTAAAAAATATCCTGAGAGGAAAAGCTATACATAGGGCTGGGTGTGACTCACTATTGGAGCACATGCTTTGCATGCACAAGGCCCTGGCTCCAATCCCCAGAAAATACACACACACACACACACACACACACACACACACACACACACACTCACACACTCACACACTCACACACACACACATACACAGCACACAGGAAGCAGATGGAGCCAGTGGGGAGGCCCTATGCTCTAGGTCCTGAACCAGGATCCCACATGGCCCATCATGGTAGTAACTCCTGCTGAGGGGACCCAGCTCCAGGAGAAGGGAAGCTAGAAGCCTGTGGCCCAAGGCCTAGGCCACAGTAGCACAGCACCCACCTGGCCTCTTGAGTAGGCGTGGCCTTGAAGAATCTGCCCCATGATAGCACATGAAAAGTGCCACTCAGAAAAGGCTCTGGGGCAAGAAAGGATGCAGAGAATGGGACTCTACTACTGCCACCGCAATGCCAAAGGCACAGGCAGAAGTTCCTGGATCACTACGCCGAGGAGTACATACATATAACCCAGTCCTGGACCTTTCCAGGCAGCAGGGAATGGCCTAGAAAAAGAGGTTAGCCAAGGTGGAACAGGAGGGGAAGCTAGCAAGCAAGCAGGAGGGGGACAATGACTCAGAGGAAGAGAGTGAGGTTGAGGAAGAGAGTGAGGGCAAGAACAATCAAGAGAGTGAGGAGGGCCCTGAGAAGAAAATGAAGATGCACAAGAAAAGGAGGAAGAGGAAGACAACCAAGGAGAGTCTGAGGAGGGAGGAGATGCCACCAAGGCAGAAAGCCAATTTCACCCAGAAATAGAATAGGAAGCAGAGAGTGGCCCAGAGGAAGTGTCCAGACCAGGAGCTTGATTTGAGCGCTAATTGCTAGAAAGATAGGCAGCTCATCTGTTTGCTGTGTCTGAAAGAAAAGTGACCACAACACTCAGAGCAACCAAGAGATCTTTATTGCAGCAGTGCAACAGAGGAGAAGAGAGAAGGGGGGGGAGACAGCACGTGCGCAAAGGAGACAGAGCAAGAGAGAAAAGAAGGAGGGGCCTGGCAGGAGGGAGTTTTTATAGCCCAAATCGTTTGGGGTCTCTGGATCTGCAAGCTGCCTTGTTAGCACATAAGGGGGTTAAGTGCTCAGCCTAGAGCAGGGGGTTGAGTGTTCATCTTTGAGCAGGGGGGTGAAGCACTCAGCCTTGAATGGGGGCTTGGGCATTTGGGCTTGAAGCAAACAGATAATAAAGAATCAGAAAGAGGGTTTGAGTGGCCAGGCCATCCTGCACCTAACTTTGTTTGGCAAGCCCTGCAGACAGCTTACTCAGCCTGTCCTGTACCTAACAGTGTCCAGTCAGTGAGGATCACAAGGGCCACCAGCTTCACATCTAGATTAAGCCTTCAAAAAACTAAGAGTAAGTGTTGGGCATTGAGAGCACAGGCCTAGAGGTCAGGACAGCTGGGTTTCAATTCAGATGACCTAGCAGTGACTACACTACTCAAACCTTGACTATTTAACTTCTTGGGAGCTGTTCTTATTCACAGCTATACTTTTTGTTTGAACAGCTTGAGAGTCCATGAAGGTATAAACTTTAACCTGAGAAAAACTACAGTACATATAAAATCTATATATATATATGTATATAATTTCTAAAATATTGTAAGCCTCTGGTCTCTGGATCCCAGGCAAAGCAATCCTTGAAAGTTTTTAACCCCACTTTGGGCAGTGTAAAAATCATCACCATTGTTAAAACTAGTGCCTTGACTGAGAGTTCTTGATAAGGGGATCTCTGCCTACTTAAAAACAGGAAATCATAATTTTATCAAGTGAATCCAAGGGGTGATTCCTCCCTAGGGTAATGGTTTTCATAACTTGATGTGTGCCTTGGATTGCTGCTTTCAGGTTCTAGGTGTGTGAAACTTGGTAGGAGAGTAAGAAGGCCAAGGCCAAATGGGGGTGGAAAGGAATGTTCTCAGGTTCTCTCTCTGGCATTTTACTTATCTTGGACCTTGCTGGTACCATGAGAACAATGTTTGGCAAGCTTTAGAATTTGGTAAATATTTGTTGAAGAAATGAATTTGCAAATGTATTTGTTTTATGAATTTTTACAACAAGCAAGAGAAACTGCTGTTGTAAATCAAGTTGAGAAGTTTGAGTGATTAGCATTTAGTGATCAGCACATTAGTAAATGTCCTTTCATGATGGCTTTTGCTCCCTAAGCAACCATAGAATTGCTGGCATTGGGATCAGAAAAATTGTTCTAGCACTGGGAATTGCACCCAGGGGAGCTTTAACACAGACCCACTCCCCAATTTCTTTAATTTTTTTATTTTGAGATAGAACCTTGCAAATTTGCTGAGGCAGGCCTCTAACTTGTCATCCTCCTGCCTCAGCTGAGTTTCTAGGATTGCAGTCATGTGCCATTGCACCTAGGTGGATGACAAATATTTTCATAATGAAGATCCCTTGTATTTCTATTATTATTTTAAAGTACACATTCAGAAAGTGTATTAAAACATGAACAGTAACAATTATAAAGTAAATAGTGATATAACCTCCACCCAGGGAAGAAGTAGAATACTAGCAATGTTGACACCACCCATGTCCTTTTCCAGCTACATTCATCTCATCCATTCTCCTGACTTTGGGGTAGTTTCCTTGCTGATCTTTATACTTCTACCACATATGTATGCCTTCATAAATTTATTTGAACTTGAAACTATTGGTCTTATGTTTTTATTATGCATTCTTTTGAGTTTTGCTTCATTTTTTAAACGTTTGTGAGATTCCTCAAATGAGTTGTGGTTCATCCGTATTGCTGTATTGAAGTCTATTTTATGAGTATTCCACAGTTACTTATTCAGTCATGAAGATGAAGATTTTTGGAGCTTTGGACTGTTAAAGTGTAGGTATAAACATTCTTGTTTATGTGTCCTGGTATATGGTTACTTGTATTTTTAAAATGGTTGATGAATCTAGGAGTGAAATTGCTGAGTCTAATACTACTAATTCAGTAGTATTAGATGCTACCAATTGTTTCCAAAGTGGTTGTACCAATTTGTACCATCATGAAGAGTATGAGTTCCTGTTGCTCTATATCTTCACCACCTCTTCCTATTGTAGAGTTTTTATTTTTGTCAATCTGAAGGGTATTTATTTAATGAATGGTATCTTATTGTGGTTTTCATTTGCATTTCTCTGGTTACTATGATTTTGAGAATCTTTTGTATTTCTTCTTTTTGTGAAGTATCCAGTCAGGTCTTTTGCATATTTTCTATTAGATCATATATGTTTTTCTCTTTAATTTACAGGTATTTTCCATGCATTTGTTGTTTTACTTCTTTTTTTTGTTTTATATGGGTTTCAAATATCTTCTAACTTGTGTTTTTTCTTTTTTTTAAAAAAAGATTGTTCTTTGAATGAAGATTTTAACATGCTAAAATTTATCAATACTTTTTGTTTATGGTTTGTGCTTTTTTGATCTTATTCAACTTAGTGTCAATTTTTGATTAGTGGAAGTAGAGGTCCATTTTATGTTTGCTTTGTACAGATAACCATTTTCTCTAGCAGCATTTACTGAAAAGAACACCTTTGGTCAGGTGTGGTGGTGCAGTGACTTTCAAGGCTGAGGCAGGATATTTGTAAGTTCAAGGTGAGCCATTTAGTTAGATCTTGTTTCAAAAAAAAAAAAAAGGCCTGGGAATGTAACTCAGTTCAGTCCCCAGTATTTCCTCCCACCTAAAAAAATTGCTTTATATACTGATCTGCTGTGCCATCTGTGATATATCAAGCATTTGTGAACATGATTTTTGGCTTTTCTTTTCTGTACTGTTGTAGTATATTTCTGTGTGAATAAGATGTTTTTCCAGCTTTTATAATATGGTAGAGCCGTATCCTTTTACTTTGCTCTTCTACCAGAGTTTCTCAATCAGCCTTATTCTTTACATTTTGTAGAATAGAACTATAAAACCTTTTTTAGAATTGTGATTTTTTTGTATTATTTTTTAATTATTTATTTGTTTATTTACTTATTTTGCATTACAATTCTTTTAAATTTTTTTTCAGGACATTTTGGGCAATTTTTTTAATATTGTATTGAATTTATAAACCAATATAGGGTGAAATAATACCATTACAATAAAAAATCTTTTGATTAATTTCTTTAGATTTCACTGCTTTACAATAATATTTTTTTTTCCTGAAAGATTCTTTACATTGTGAAGTTTATTTTTAGATATTTCAAAATTTCATACTATTATAAAAATATTTTTAATTTTTTAATTATGTATAGAAATTTGATTAAATTTTATATTGTTTTTTTATATTAAACTATCTGCTAAATTCTCTTACACATTCTAATAATTGTAGAATTATTCTACCTTAAAACCCTTGCAATCAAATAAGGAAAACAAAGGATTAACATTTTTTGAGCACTTTTAATACTAAACTCTATGCTATGTACTTTACACATACTTCTTTGCTTCTTAAAGAGATGTTATTAGTATTTGTTTCACAGTTGACTGAGGGAAGTTAAAGAATCACACAGCTAACAAGTAGACAAGCTGAGATCCAGGTCTCTCCCACAAGTTTCTGCTGACCTTGAACAAATTACTTAATTTTTCTGTTTTCCATCTGTGAAGTGGGAGTAATTGCTCTTGAGGGGCTCTAGGACAATGAAAGAATGGATATTAAAGCTTCTGAAAATCTCAAAGGCTAATTCAACCCTAATATCTGACATTTTTTTCTAATCATTCCTGTGGGTGGTATTACATGCCCAGAGGCAAGATGGCAGAATGGTTAAAGAGCACATTTTCTAGAACTCAGTTGTTTGAATGCCATTCCTGGCCATGTCATTTATGAACTGAGAGACTTTGGTAAATTTCTTAATCTCTTTGCACTCAGCTGTAAAATGTGAATGTTGCTGAATATATGCCTCCTAGAAGAATTATACCTGTAATATTCTTAGAACCATAATTGGCCTTTAGAAGTGCTGACTTCTAAAATTTTTATGTTTAGGTCACTCACTTGAATGAAGAATTTGAAAGCTAGAAATTTAGTTCATAGCTTAACATTTGAAACCAGATTTTTTTTTTATAATAGGAGCCATTCAGCAGAAATAATGATTTATCTTTAAGGCTTAATAATTTATACAAATCCAAGATTAAATGACATAGGACTAATTAGCATTACTTTAGCAGCCATTCACTGAGCAGTTCCTAGGCCCTTAGTCTTGAGTACTTTTAAAACATCCTTGGTAATTAATGCACAACAATGTGACTGTACTTAATACTACAGGACTGTAACTTTAAAATGGTTTAAATGATAAAATTTATCTTTCCTAGCATACAGTCTACTCTAATTCATCCTCTCAAAATGCCTATGAAGTAAGTATTATTTCTATTTTAAGTGAGAAAACAGACTTAAAGGAATTTAATAACTTTCCCAAAGTCACCCAGCAAGTGTGCTGCAGAGATCTGAAGGCATGTCTGAACACTTTTGCAGCTGTGCTTCTAAAAGGGGATACTGTGGTACCCTGACTGCTCTGAGGCACAGTTAGAATGGATAAGGTGTCTAATGGTCACAGGACTATGTGGTAGATGTAATGAACTAAAATTGAGGGCTTGTTATAAGCTGTAGTGGCCATTTATTTGTATGTAAACTTCATTCCTTGATTTGAAGCCAGATTTAAAGTTAGGTAGTTAGTGTAGTTAGGTAAATCGGGTCTAATACCGAGTGAAATCTAAAATGGAGGCCATGCTGGGAATGACTCAGGGAAAACACAGGACAATTCATGAAATGTTAATGAAGTCCCAAAGAGGCCCTAGGCCAAAGCCCACCTGGAAGAAGTATTAATGAATAGCCCCCAGCAGATTTGAAGATAGCCCATCACAAAGAAGTGATAATGAAGTCCTTTCTGCTCAGACTACTTCTTTGGCCCACCTGTGTCCCACCCCTTAGGCCCTCCAACCTACATTCCATCACCAAAACTATAAAAAGGGGAAACAACCACACTTCCACGGATCCCACCTCTTGGGTCTCCTTCTTCCTCTGGGAGAAGTCTTTTCTTCTGTCCTTTAATAAATTTCTAATTTCTACTCTGACCTTGCCTCAGCGGTGCTTCTTTGGTGTTATTCTTCAACATCTGGGAGCAAGAATCCGTTACCGGTCAACAGCGGTAACATATTGGAGGTCCCATACCAAGATATTCTACACCAAGGTAAGTGCCTCTCTACGCACCCCATGTCTGTTTGAGGCGCATCTTTCTCTCTTTCTTTCTGGAGGGTAAGGTGGGCACCCATCAGCTACTTAAACGCAATTAGTGCAGCCACCACTCTACAAGACTCAGGTGAGAGGTTTCTCGGCCTAGGCAGCTCTCAATCACCTGTTTGGTACAGAACAGGCATTTTGGGTTTTGCTGTCTTGAATCCCGATCTGCCTCAGATGCGTGGAGGTGGAGGAAGGAGTTTGGAACAACTGCAGAATCCCAGTCTGGGCTATTCTCAGACGTTTCCAAAGGTTCCTTTCTCTTGAGCCCTCTCCCGACAGCCCTCAGGGGTATCTAGGGTTATCAGTAGATGAATGGCACTGAGGGAAAGCCCCAATCACATTTGCCTCTGTATGGGCCATGCAACACTCCCAACCCCACATCCATTCCTCCTGGATGCTTTCCTTCATTTGCTGGTCAGAAACATTAGCAATTCAGGTTGTAGGACTGAGAAAAAGGCATGGGATAATTAGTAAAATCTGCCCAGGTTCTCTAAGGTGCATAGGTAACTTTCAATAGTCTGTTTTACCGCCCAATGTTTAAAATGAGCTGTGTTCCTTAAGCTGCTAAGAGAAGCATTTTTAGAATCAACTCCTCCAGTAATCTGGTAGTCTACAGAGCAAAGACAACAACAAAAGAGCACAGGATTCTCTTTTGCAATGGGTATTTAGTGGTCGGGAGGAAAGCAGTAAGGCCCTTAAGTCTGAATCCTCCCAGGGTCTCTGGCATAGGGCAAACTGAGACCCTAGCAATTTGCTAAAGGGGACCATAAACCCCTTGGCAAAGCCAGGTGAGAGACGGATTTTCTGGACTGTTTAGGAGGCTCAAGTATTAGGGAGATCAACAGTTTTCTCCAGCGCGGGCACCTGAGTTCTGTTTTTTTTTTTTCTCTCCTCACTCAGATGGGAGCCTCACTCTCTAATAGGTCAGGTACGCCACTTACCTGCATATTGAAAAATTGGGATAAATTTGAACCTCAGACGCTCAAGAACAAGCGTCTCATTTTCTTGGCCTGGCCTATATACAAACTCTCTGATGAAGAAACCCGGCCACCAGAGGAAAATATCTTTTTACAGTTTGATAAAATTTACAAAAAAGGAAATGGTGTGAGGTGCTGTATGTTCAGATATTTTTGCTCTAAGGGAAAATCCTAAATTATGCCAACAGTGTAAAGTAGACTTAGCTATGATATCTGCCATGAAGAGAAAAAATCTTGGATTCAGTGAGGAAAAAGAATCAAGAGAAAATTTGGGCCGAGCAAAGTACATACACCCTTCCCCCTTCAAGACCTAAGGCAGATAAAAACTGACTCTACTAGGAGATATGCCAGATTGCCTGGGATTGGATCTATCCAAAGGAGCTAATCTTGCAAGTGAAAGGGAAACTGAGGAATTCCCAACAATTGCCAAAGCCACTTTCACTTTGGGGAAATTTCCTCATTCTTTCCCTGCACTGTAAGGATTACTCCACCTAAATGCAGTAAAGTCAGTCACACCTATAATTGCCCCTATGTGAGAACATCTGGTCCACTCATGGGGAAATCTAAGGTGCCACTGATAAGAGTCATAATTAAATGGAAGTTCAAAACCTGGAGAGATTATTTTATCTGCTCTGTTTTAAAGGTTATTATAGATTGTTTCTTGGGGATAATCTAGGCTAAATGTGTGTCTAAAAGATGTTTCATCGTAACATCTGGTATCTAAATGAGTTTGAAGCATTGCATAATCTTGCAATTAAAAGTTAGTGTTAGGTAATTGTTTAGTTTGTGATTTCAGATAGTTCATGCAAGAGAACTTAAATACTTAGGATAGAAAATTAAAAGAACTCTACTTCCAAGTTGGCCAGTAACTCCCAATCATTCAGTTTTATTTTTTTCATCAATTTTTGAACTGGGTAGCCTAAAGAGATTTCACTAGGTATACAGCGCATTGATTTGGGCAAGGATAGTGAATTATGATTTGGTATCTGTTTCTCTCAGTGTGTAAGATTTAGGAAAAAGTGTTGAATTAAAACATTGGTCTGGCTTATTGAAATGACATTAATAAGCAACAGTCTTGGGAATTTTCAAAGCTTAATTTTAGATATACATGGTAGTGTGTGGATTTTTTTCAGGTGATTTAATGTAACTTAATACTACTTTAGGAACTTCAGAACAAAGAAAGTAACTTAATGATCCTGAAGAAACTTCTTCTGATGGTGGCTTTTATATTATCAAGAAAGATCCTATTTTCAGTTTTGTGTGAGCAAGTTTTTCTAGTGTAGGAAGATATAAAGATGAAATTTTGTAAATTGTATCTTATTTCTACTTCCAAATCTGAAAATTGTGACTTATGGTTAAAATGCCTTAGGCATAAATTTTCTGCTCAGAATTCCAGTTTTCCAGGTCCTTCCAGACCTAAGCCAGGGCTTACACTGATATGCAAACAGAAGCAGCTTGGAGCTCAGGGCCAATAGAAAAAAAAAAGAGTAAAGGTGTCTTTTACCTGAACTCAAACTAGATTAAACCAAAGAGTAAATTGTATGGCATTTACTAATTACTGGCTGGTGAACTTTTTAGGACTTTTGCTTATTTTCTTAGATTCTGTATTTTTTTTTTGAGCTCATGATTTTGTTCCTACAGACAAGTTAATGTTTTTCTGATAAGTTCTATTTTTGATCAACTGGAGTTTTTTTAACATTGCAATGAGATTTCACCTGAGAAAGCTGCAAGGCCTTCACCATTGTGTTATGTGTTACACTTGTGTTACGTGTTGTATGTCAGTATGTCTGTATGTGTATATGTCCATATATCCTGCAGTGATATGACAATTGACAGATGAGGAGCGCTCATGAAAAATTTAAAAATGGATCCAAATATCTTTGATTCACGTGATTCAAATGGTTCAATTTAAATTGGGTAAACAGATGAAAGTAAAGATGTCTTTAAAATTAAGCTTATAAGTTTTTCTAGGTGTTCAAAAAAGGCCCTAATAAAACGTTGATGTCTATTAAATAATCTGCTCAGATTCAAAGGTTTACAATTATTTTTTAAAGATGTGAACAGAAGGAGGTTAACAGATGAAAGAGAAACTAGAAGGTTCTAGATATGGATTTAATAGAGGGAAAATGTGTTTCTGGATAAGAAAGTCTATGTAATTGAGTAATTAAGAGGGTTTAAGTAAGTGATAAAGAAGGTCTGTGCAAGTTGATGTAAGTTTTTGAGCAAAGTAATCTTAAAAAAATCAAACAGCTGGTTAAACAAGTGCTGTTGTTTTTGAGAATTGTGCTGTTATTTTTTTAAAAGCTAAACTTGGTTAATATAAAAGCATCAATGTAATTGGTGCCATTAATGTGTTCATATCTTCTAGGTATACAAGTCTGTAAGGTAGAAGCTATAAAAAGAGCATTATATCAAGCTGGTATTCTAAAATTGTATGATAATTTTAGGCTTAAAAGAAAAACATGTTGAAAGTTTATATATCATTTGTGTTCTATAACTGTACTTATTATCAATAAGTTATGTAAAAGTTTCATGTTAACCTTACACTGAGGTACAATTTAAATGTAATTTTAAGTTAAAGAGAGCCTAATCTATGTAAAGGTTTTATTGCAAAACACAAAAGTACTTTGCTACTTTTCTACAAAAAGTTAAAAGCTTTCAGCTTTTCTTTAATTCATGTTTTAGGTGTGATATTATATTGTGTTAGCCAATATTCATGTAAATTTGAGCAACAATTTATGTAGGCTTTGTAAAATGATGTCTAAAAAGCAAAGATCAGCTTCAGAATTTAAGACTTATGATGAGCCCGGCCTTACTTGAGATGAGGCTCTATGTCCCATCTCATGTGAAAGTGACTATGAAAGAAGTAGGCCAGATTTCAGTGCATTTAAGGTTGTGTCCAAAAGTTGGTTTTTGTCACAATTGCCAGGACCTCAAACAGGGGATTATAATGTATAACTCTGCCAGAATTCAAGGTAGCTATTATATGAACTAAATGTTTTTACTCTTGATAATTTTATCTTGTAGTTTTCTTATAAATGGCTTAAAGATTGCCTGTTAATATTTTGCAGAGGTACTGCTTTAAGAACTCACAACCTGGGTTAACTTGAGATAAGGAGTTATCACCTACAGGATAGAGAGATAGGTACTAAAGCCCAATACTTAGTATAAGGCTGTTGAAACTTATTGGCTAGATGTTTAAAATTAAGTTTTAAAATTAAAGTTAAATTAAAAGGGCCAAGAAACCAATATTTGGCTCTTGCCCTCTGAGTCAGTCTGAATCAGGGGATAGGGGACTTCTCCAAGGGCTCTGCAACTCTAGGCCACATAACTTCCCAAGCAGGGAGATTAATGAGACCAGTGGAGGACAGAAAGCCAATCAGTGCATTTGCTGTGAAGAGGAGGGTCATCAGATAAGGGAGACATCCCTGATGCTTCTGAGGGAAGCCACATGGTCAAGCAAGGCCTGGACCCATACTAGCACAAATGGCACTAGCAGAACTGAGAAGCTGCTGTGAAGTTCCCGAGGAGTCCCAGAGAACTCAGCTGACTGTTAACAATAAATGAAAACAAAGTCAGTTTGACTTGCTTCATCTTAAACACTTAGCAAAGACGGTCGAAGTCAAACCATAGCTATTCCTGGATATTTTAAATTATAATAATAGTTAAATGTAACCTCCAACAATAAGTAAACTGGAGGCTGCAAAAGAGATTCTCAGACAGGAATGCCTGATAACTATCAAAAGGAGCTGCCAGAGTAGTTTTTAAGGCATTTAATTCTAACCTACACAGGTAGGCTTGGTGTTTGCTAGTATGGTTATCCAGCCATAAGTAACAGAATTAAAGATTTCTATTAGACACAGAGGTAATACTAGTAAAAGGACTTTGCAAGATCAGATGATATTAAATTATTAAACTATATCTTAAGGGAAGGATAACTGTAATCCTAAAAGTTAAATGTTGTGTTTACATCCTTGACATTTCTGGCAATGTGACAAATATCCTTAAAGATTTACATGCTCAGATAGAAGCCGTGTCCTCAGCAACTTTGTCATGGAAACAATATCTTAGCTTCTGGTTCTTGGTACTTCCTGGTAGAAAACATTTTTAGTCTTTGTCTTTGGTATCATACTTATTGGCTTATTCCTGTGCTATGGCATTTATTGCTACATCAATATGGTTCCAGTACTAATAAATTCTTGTTTCTCTTATAGACCACCCATCACTCAAATGGCCCTCCAGCCTATTACTTCTCAATTGGACTTTTAGCATGGACCACTCGATAGACCCAATATTTTTAAAGGGGACTCCAAACTGCTTGCCCCAACATCGCCCCTTTTGTCAGCCTGAAGAAGCCAGAAAGATCTTCTTCGCCCCCTTTTTTTACAGCAGTAAGGAGTTCCGAAATTAGAGGGGGGAATGAAGCCAGATTTAAAGTTAGGTAGTTAGTGTAGTTAGGTAAATCGGGTCTAATACCGAGTGAAATCTAAAATGGAGGCCATACTGGGAATGACTCAGGGAAAACACAGGACAACTCATGGAATGTTAATGAAGTCCCAAAGAGGCCCTAGGCCAAAGTCTACCTGGAAGAAGTATTAATGAGTAGCCCCCAGCAGATTTGAAGATAGCCCATCACAAGGAAGTGATAATGAAGTCCTTCCTGCTCAGACTACTTTGGCCCACTTGTGTCCAACCCCTCAGGCCCTCCAACCTACATTCCATCACCAAAACTATAAAAAGGGGAAACACCGCACTTCCACGGATTCCACCTCTTGGGTCCCCTTCTTCCTCTGGGAGAAGTCTTTTCTTCTGTCCTTTAATAAATTTCTAATTTTTACTCTGACCTTGCCTTGGCGGTGCTTGTTTGGTGTTATTCTTCAACATCAGGGAGCAAGAACTCATCACCGGTCAACAGGGGTAACAGATTTAGGAACATGACTATATTAATAAGCATATATTTCACAAGCCCTAGACATACACAGTGATTTATCTTCCTTTGGCATTTTCTATTTAGAGTTCAGTTAGGAGTTTTTGAATTTTGGCAATGAAGTATATACATTTTTATACTTGCTACTATAAAAGTTAATATTCCAGATGTTACATTTGACCTCTGAATTTTAGTTCTTCTGATTGCTAATGACAAGTGCTATACATATTTGTTTTTCACTTGGTGTTTTAATTAGTATCTCTTTGATTTTTTTATTAATAAAAGAAGAAGTGTCTAAAAATGCCTTTTTTTCCCATTGCACTTTGGTTATCATTTTAACCTGTTATCATTTTCATTGTATTGCTATACTTCAGGCAATACACAGGAATAAGCACAGAAATGATTTATCTCCTATCTGCCAAAATTCTGACAAAGAAATTTCTTGAACAGCTAAAATTATCTTTTGGTACTAGGGCTTGAACTCAGGAACACTAGACCACTGAGCCACATTACCAGCCCTATTTTGTATTTTACTTAGAGACAGAGGCACCTCACTTTTGTAGAGGCTGGCTTTGAACTTGGGATCCTCCTTCCTCAGCCTCCAGAGACACGGTGATTACAGGTGTTTGTCTGCAGCCAGACCTTTGCTAGTTTTAAAGTATTATTTCTATCACTGAGAAATCTAGCCAACCTACCAATTACTGTGGCCTCACACCAACTTTCTATCTCCATCCCAACCTGCATCTTCATCCATGCCAATGTCTCCCATGGCTCCCCACTACCCTCTGTCCTCAGCTGTCATGCCTGCTAGCCTGTGCCTCCATGTTCCTCAGCTTCCAGCCCCATCATTCCACATTGTTATTCATTCAGCTGACTGATCTGTACCTCCATAACTCACCTCTCACTCTGCTGTGTCCTTAGTCATCACCCAGTGATCCACTCCTGCATAACTCCCAAGGCCACTTATTTCTTACATTCTAGATCCCTGGGCCCTCTGACCTGTGCCTGTGTACAGCTCCTGATTCTCCCCATTGCCACCTCTCCAAGCCACTACTGTCACTCCTGTGAACCACTAGGGGAAGGAGAGGAAGTTGTTACTATCATTCTCACATGAGTGCACAGTACAGGTTACCAGAGGCTCGATTGTGATCATGCCTTCTCTCTGGCCATGAATTGAATGTGTACTTATAATTTCTTGTATTTTAAAATTTTCTCAGTTTTTATTGCTAATGTGAAAAATAGCAATAAAATGCACATAAACAAAATGTCTTTCATATTCTCAATAATTTTAGGAATATATAAAAGATTCATGAGATCAGAAAGTTTGAGAGTCACTGTTCCAGATGTACAAGAAAAAGACAAATAAATAAATAAATAAAAATTTGGACCAAAGACAGGCAAATTCTATTTTAAAAAAATTTCTACAGATACACAATAAACATAACTTAAAAATATAGTTTTCTAATAAAGATGTGCAAATAAAAAGCAAGATACTATTTTGCTTACTTATAAGATTAATCATAAAAGTATAACAAATAGCTGGTTGAAAGGCATTTTAGAAGAATAGATCAGAAGCTTATGTTTCTTTTGACTCTTTTTGGAAATATGTTTTATAGAAATTATTGAATGTGTCTGAAGATTCAACACATTTATCATGTTTTGTTTTTGCTATAATATTAAAAATTTTCTAAAATCCAGATGATATTTAGAAGAAACTTCCAGTGGAAGAAATACTTGTAATGTGTTTCCTTTCTTCCTTAGCTGTTTTGGTGGCCATCTAATGTTTAATTGTGTGGAACTGTAATTAATCCGAACCTGACTACCCTTTCCTTACGTAGCATGTATAATGAATGTCAAATGATAACCAGTCAGATACAACACTTGGAGTAATTGGTGGGTTTGTTCTTTCACCAAAAACATTTATTTTAGCTTTTAAAAACAGTTTTGGACCACAGCAAGACAGAAGGGGAGATTGGCCTAGATGTTCCAGAGACTAGAGATGCCCAGTGTAGAGTTCACTTGGGGCACTTTGCCCAGGACACTTTCAATAGAACACTCAGTTACTCTAGGAATTTTGAAGCTGTGGTTGTATCAGGATTGCATATTTATTCCTTTTTATTCAAAACATCCATTTACATACTGCAAGTGTTCAAAGTAGGAAAGGTAGTGGTTGGTGTTTTTTTTTTTTTTTTTTTCTGAATAGATGTGCTCATCTATCTGTAAGCTCCATTGTTTCGATAGCACAAAGTAGGCTTAATATTTCACTAAGGTTATTCAGCATTATCATTTTTTAAGGAAACAAATACCTTAGAAACAAATCACAGTCTGCCTTAACAAAGTATAATCATGCTAATGAAAATTTAATCTTCTTTGAGGGCTATGGTCAAAATCCAAACTGCAGGACAATGTTTAAAAAAATAGAATATAAAGTGTTGAGTTCAATTTAGATACCATAAAAGTCTTCATCATCAACTCCAATGTCATCAAACTGAATTCATCATCTCCAGGACCATATGTATCAGGCTCATTGATTTTAGGCTGCTCCAGAAGCTGTCAGTAAACCTCAACTTCTAGCTTCAATTTGCTTTGTATTTTAAAATTACATCAGATTTGTTATTCTGGTTGTCTTAGAGAACAACCAATATAATGTCTGGTGTATTTCTCCACACCTTTTTTCTCAATTTTCCTCTGATGTGACAAACCTCTTCACACCATTGAAATTCATTGCTTCTAATGGTCCATTTCCCATCATTCTGATTCCCTGAGCACACTCTTGCCCGCCCTTTTGAACACCAACTCTTTCTTCAGACCCATTCTTATTCCTTCCTCTGCCTGTTTTCACCTCCTTCACCTTTATTCTTGGGCATGGCAGTGAAGGTGGACTCCCAAAATCTCCGATTTCCCTCCTATTGCATGGGGGGGGCAGTGCAGGGCACTCCTCAGAGCAGAATGACAGGCCACACAGAGAGCACCCAGGAACACACAGGCTCCTGGAGGCCAAGTTGTGGAACCAGAGAGTCTGCAGAGTTCTTCCAAGGGTCTGGGCTCTACCCAGCTCCGCCCTCACCCGAGCTCGCCAGCAGCAAATGGCCTTTGCCATGTTTACTCTTTAAAAGGAAAATTTGCAAGGTATGTGGCTATGACTTCATATTTTAGAGCAGTTACTGTAATCCAGCCATGGAAATTTTCAGAGTGGGGGCTGAATTCTATTATGTTCATTACTTCATTATTTGTATCATTATTTATTAAGCCCCCAAACCAAGTAGCTTTAAAAAGCACTGGCCATCAAAAAGGAAAAGAAGATTCTCAAATAATTATCCTATGTACAGTAATATAGTAGCTTGCTTTTGTTTTGAAGTGATTTAAATACAGTAGCCAGGTTCTTCCTATAGTGTTTTAAATGAGCTGTTAAATTATTCCAAGTTTTCTAATAAAATTAAGTTATTATATGTTTGTTACACATGTGTTAGTGAGAACAGTTTTCTTTTTTTTAAATTTTTTTAAAGAGGAGAGAGAGAGAAAAAGAGAGAGAAGGAGAGAGAGAGAGAGAATTTTTTTAATATTTATTTTTTAGTTTTTGGCGTCATAACATCTTTGTTTGTATGTGGTGCTGAGGATCAAACCCGGGCCGAATGCATGCCAGGTGAGCGTGCTACCGATGAGCCACATCCCCAGCCCCAAGAGAACAGTTTTCTTACACATCAAGGTACATATAATACTAATAGCTAGGTATACATAATACTTACCTACTAATCTACTCATTTAATTACATATTATGTTTTTATAGTTAAAACAATGTCCACAAACTTCGAAGCAAGTGTACAGTTTTCAAAAAGAAGCATCAAGTAATACCTGAATTTAAAACTGAATGTGGCCTGTTGCAGTGGACAGAAGAACTTCTTAAGCAACATCATGAAAATATTCAACATCTGCTGGTCATATAATATTATCTTGGGCTGCTGTAAATCCAAATGCCAGGTGGTTTAATGGGTTACAGCTTTATATTGAGGTCATGGTTTTACTGGGGGAAAAACATAAAATTTTTAGTTTTCTCTGATTAACTACAGAGATGTCATATAAATAGATTCATTTATTTTAAATGTAGCAGTAAGCGCAACAGTACTATGTTAAAAATATGTGTTCTCACTTTAGGGTTACTAATAGAAGCTGAAGTCCAAATAGGGTTTTTGTTTTGTTTTGTTAACTAGTTAATATGGGAAGAGAATGACTGTAAAATATTTATTTATCATGGCCTCCTAGGTAGGAATTTCTAAGCATATACTTCCAAGGAGCTTCTGAAAGAAATATTCAGGAAGGGTGCTCTGTGGAAATTTACCTGCAGGCTTATCCCTTATGTGTTTGTGGTGTAGTTAAAGAAAAAAAGCTAAACTCAGAGTAGTAATGAACAAAGCTCTTCTCATTGTGGATGCCAATGTCTCTGAGTTTTCTTGGTTTGACTCCCCCCCCACACACTCATGGGTAATCAGTTTCATCAGGATGCTGATCACATGCTAGCAATAGCTGGTAGAGGTAAATGGAATTTCAACCAGTTGTGGTTCCTTTTAGCTGACAACATGAATTTTTCTGTTTCATGCTGATTAATAATTGTTTTTTTTTCTAGAAAATTTAAAATTGAAAATTTACTGTTCTAACAGCACTAACTTTAAAATTGATAGTAGCAACTGCATTGTGACTTCAAATTATTTTCTTATTTCCATTCTGTGTTTTTGTTGCTGTTGTTTTTATTGATTTACCTATAATTATTTCTTCAAATCAAACATTTGGAGATTTTCAAGTTACCATTCTGTTATGGATGTCCAGCTCATTTCTACTGTAACCAGAGGACATACTTTATGATTTCAGTCCTTGGAAATTTGCTTATTCTTGCATTATGGCCCAGCACATGGTCTGCATTAGTAAGTATTTTATGTGCAATTAAAAATAATGTATATTTTACAGTGGTTGGGAATCATATTCTATATATGTAAATTTAAATAAATGTGTTAACACTGATACTCAAATTGTTCATACCCCTTTTGATTTTTTTATCTGCTTCTTGCATCAGTATTAAGAGAAATTTCTTAAAAATTTTAATTTATTATCTATTTTGACTTTAAGTTCTTGAGAGAACTTTTTTGTTTTATATTTTTTTCTTAAGTTGGGTTTTTTGGAAATAGAGCCAAAAAGGGAATTCCTATACAAGTGATTTTGTGAGGTATTGCCTCCAGAAGGAAGGATATGGATCAGCCCAAAATTGCCATTAAGGACCAGGTCTCAGTTGGAGTCAAATTCATTCTGATCTCTGGAGGAAACTGAGCAAATTGTACCACAGAGTTGATTATACTTTGAGGCAAGGTGGTTGGCCATTCCTAGCCCCGTGTCAGTCAGTCATCAGCTTTTATAGGGGAAAACCTCTTAAGTGAGGAGGTTCCCAGTTGGCTGAGGGCATGCTCTGCATAAGTGGGCACTTGTGAACCATTAGTACTCAGCACAACAGTTTGCATGTGAGATATGACATATGAGTGAAGAACAACATCCACTAAGTCCACCTCTTCCACTGTGGAAACCTGCTTATTTCTCATATTAAACTCACGGCCCAAAATATACCTTCTACAAGATTCTGATTGGTCAAAATTTCTAGTAGGAAGATTAGTACACAAATTGAAATTTTCTTATTATATTTTTTCCTGAGAACATAATAGGTAGTCAGCATCTCCTTCCTCTATTCCATGGCTAAATGTCCCCTCCAAAACTCAGGTTGGCATTTAATTGCCAGCGCAACAGTGTTGAGAAGCAGAACCTTCATGAGGTCATTAGAGCATGCATGAGGACTCTGCTCTCATGACTGGATTCATATTGTCGTTACTGGTTCACTTAGGGAATTATGGTTCCCTTCCAGACAATGTTAAGCTCTGTGGGTTTAGATGTTCTGATTCCTAGAGTAGGTATGCTTGTGTTATAAGGTTCTCAAAACTTAATGCTTTGGGGCTTGGGATATAGCTTAGTTGGTAAAGTGTTTGCCTTCTGTGCACAAATACCCGAGTTCAATCCCCAGCACCAGACACACTTACCAAAAAAAAAAAAACAACATAGTTTTCTGACTACCATCTGATTACTTGGGCTCTTCATGCCAACAGTCCAGGGAAAAAAAGTTATATTGGCAGGATATTATAAAGTGTATAAAGTGTATAAAATGATACAGACATTGCTATATAATGGAGACAGAAATAAATCATTTGGCACTTAGGTAATTTGTTGAAACATCTTTCTACTGTCATGCACAATTTTAACTGTAACTGGGCAAATTTAGCAACCATAGCCTAATAAAGGCACAGTTCTTATAGTCTCCCACCTCCCAAGGATAAAAGATTGGATCATCCTACCAGTAAGTTATCTAGATCAGAAGCAGTCATCTACATGAGAGGCAGTTCTAGCTGAAGGTGAGAGAAGCCTTGAACACAAGCCTTTATCCATTTTCTACTGCTAGAACAGAATACCACTGACTGGTAAATCAGAAACATAGAAGTTTATTTGGCTCATATTTCTGAAGGCTGGGAAGGCCAAAGGCAGGGTTCTGGCATCTGTTAATGCCTTTGTGCTGTCATAATACGACAAAAAGGCAAGAAAAGACAGGAAAATCAGGTCAAACTCATCCTTTAAATCAATAATGCACTCCCATAGGAGCTCAGGATTGGCCTCTGTTGCTGGTATATCAGACAGTTGACACTGACAGTGGCTACATGAACACTGGTGATGAAAGAGAGCCCAAGACTGTTTGGCCCTGACATAGTCTCCATCACTGCCAACATAGTGGTTCTGTTCAGGAGCCCATTTGCCAAGCTTTGAGTGGTCAGTGACAGAAACTGGTTGACATCCCTGGCCAAGTCATCCTTTCCTTCTGGTTGTTCGGTGTCTTTTTGCAGTGGGCATTCCCTGGTGGATATGGGATGAAAAAGTGATCACACAAAGTGCCTACTCCCATAGGTCCATTCACATGCCTCTTCCCTACACCTTCCTGTCTTCAGACTTCCAGTGTCTCTATCTTGCTTCTTCTAAACTCCTGAACAGCAATCTAGCTATTTGCTGTTGCCCAGACCATACAGGTTAAAGTGGGATTGAAGAACCTCAAGTGAGTGTGTGGAGATACCCCATCCTAGACTCACCACCTGTTCTCTTCTCCATCAGGACCCTGATTTTGGCATAGAATAGTTTGTAGACTCATATAGCTCATCCTTCTCTGAAAATTTGTCCATCTTATAGTTAAATCCTGTGCCTGGTTTTCAGTTCCCTCTGCCCTTCAACAATAAGAAATGAGGGTTTATTTAAAACCCTGTAAGGAGGTTCTCTGACTTTGCTTTAAATTACTGATTAGTGGATATGGACCTGTCATTTGATTTATTTAACCATCATAGAACTTAGCATAATTCCATTGTCCTTAGTGTTACTGTTTCCCCTCAAAAGCCAGTTCACCGTCCTTGTATCAGTTCAAATCCTCTAAGAAGCACACACCAAAATAGGATTAGATGTTTATTGAAGGGAACACTTGTAAAGAATAAAGGGAAAGGAAGAGAAAGAGACCAGGAGAGCCTTCAGATTGTGTTACAGGTTTAATAACTGTGAAAGGAGAGAGAGGAGGGAGAATTGGTAGGAGGACCCTCATCTGCTATTTGATCCATTTTTTGAATTTTTAATGTCAGTTATGTTTCTCAGTTCTAGGATTTCCATTTGGTTCTATTTATAGATTCCAGTTGTTTGTAATCTCCAACTTTATTTTTTAAATACGTTAATCACAACTATTTTAAAGTACATATCAGATAAATTATTTCACTTGAGCATCTATTCCTATTATATATATTTTTCCTCTTGATTTTCAGTCATTTGACTCTATTACTTTGCTTTCGTACAAATTTTTATAAATTTTAAGCGTTAAATGTGATTGAAATTTCAAGGCCCAGCTGTATTTGTGTTTGTTTTTTTTTTTTTTCCTGTGCTGGTGATTGAGCTCAGAGCCTTGCACATGCTAAACAAGTGCTTTATAATTTGAGTTATACCTCATCCTTTTGTCTTCTTTTAAAGAGAATGCAATGTGTTTTTTTTTTCTGGAAGATAACTTTGATATATTTAAGGGTGGTTTTTGTTAGAGTTGACATTTTTTAGTTGTAGCTTACTCCTAAGATAGAGTCTCCAAATCTATGGCAGAAGCCTAGACAGTGGTTTTGACTTGTAGAGCCTAGGTCTTACTCCAAGATTATACCCATACTTCTAAGGAAGCAGCTCTTCTGAGACTTCAGCTGATAGCCTAGGGCATTTAGCAAGGCCACTACACCTTGAGAAGGCTTCAATTCCTACTTCCATTTCCCTAGCAGTGTGAAACTGTTGATATCCTTCCTCAACTCTTTAACAATCATCTGCGTATTTTCACTTGATTTCTGAGAGTCCTACTCTGCTTGTGCACAGCTCAGGATTTTTGGCAATGCTTAAAGAGGAAATCACACTGGAATTTTGGGCTAATTCTTTGTAATTCCCCTCTACCCTTTGTTTTTATTATTTCCCTTCTATCTCTTGAAATCTTAGGCCAAAATCCCAAATCTTTCTCCTTTATCTTTCTCACCTTTTGGTTCTTCCATTCTCTTGGAACCACCTTCAGAAAGGTTTCCAAACCAACCATTCATTCCACTGCAATTTTTCTTGTCAGATCCCAAATACCTTTCCATTGCTAACTCCAATGATCAGTTCTTAGTTCTTTTCTTACTTGATCTTTTAGCAATATTTCATATTTGACCTAGTTTATCATTACTTCTTAGTATATTTTTTTCTTTGTCTTCTAGGGTACTATACTCTCTAGATCTTTCTCCTAAACTATACCTCCTGCTTCTATTCTTTTGCTAGAGACTCACTCCTTCATTTCCTTATGGACTTAGTTCAGCTATCACTTCAGGAAAACCTTTTCTAATTATCTTATGATTTAAGATTTTAACCTCACTCTTACCTCACACAATCTGTATTATTTATTTATTTATTTATTTGCATGTTGCTTAGTTTTCCCACTAGAAGTAGTAGGCTCAGTGGAGGGAAGGGATTTCCCTCCCTCCTTTCTTTGTGCACTGCTATCTTCCGGTGCCTAGAGCTGTGCTTGGCACAGTTAAACATACAGTAAATATTGGGCAAGTGAGCAAATGCAAGAACAACTATCCCCTAAGAATTCATTCATTCATCAGGTATTTATTGAGTATGACCCTGTTTCAGGTTCTGTACTTATATGTAGTGTTATTGTAAAGACAACAATTAGAAATACCTTTTTTGCACCTAAAGATACCACAGTTGAAAGCTAGTATAGGTTGGTTGTAGGGCATGTCTTGCTGCCGGCTTCCCGGTCTTGGGGCTGCACTTGTGGCTGGGATGGCGCCTGGCGATCATCCAGGAGGCAGAGCTGTGGGTGGTGATGGAAAAAACAGACCATCACCAGGATAGATCCAGAACTCTTCTGCCCTCATGGACAGCTCTTGCCTCTCTTACAGACTATGAGATGGGTGTACACGTGAACTCACTCCACCCTTCTGAACTTTATCCTGATTGGCTCCTGTGCAGTATATAAGCTGTGTGTGCTTCCTCAATAAATGAGATCCAGATCGTGCTTGGACTCTTCTCCCTGGCACATCTGATTGTCCTACTTGAGGGATGGCTGAGTGCTCGAGGGAGGGCTGAGTGTGGGCTGCCCGTTGACCTTTAGCTTTTTGGCTCCTTCTGGTCTGGGCGTGCTTTCCCCACTTCTCCCGCTGGTCAGGAGGAGACAGGCAGCTAAAAACTCGAACAGTTGGTAACATGGAGAGGTGTGTAATTGAATGAAGTAATATTAAAAGTCATTAAGATTGTCCTTTAGAATTCCAAACAAACTTCTTATTTACAACTTTTTTGTAAAATATGAAGTCTACATACTTCATATGGCTTCCTGCAAAATATTGACACGCATTTTGTGGGTTTTTTTGTATCTAACTTACAGCAAACTACTGAGGAGAGAAAGGTGTATATCTGATATATTTACACCCAAGAAGAGCTACAAAGGGTATCAGCACTGAAGAATGGAGTTGATGAAATGAAATGACAACCTCAGATGACATGTCTGAAATGGTGCTAACACTTTCTTTTTCATTTCTGTATTATCTTCTACTGCTGGAAAACAGATGTTTTTGTGTTTGTTTTATTTTCAGTGAAACAATCATATTTTCTTCTCTGCAGTGTGTTTTATGTTCTTTCATCTGTTCCTATTAGTCTCTCTTTTTGTGGGAAATGGGGGTACTGAGGGCTGAACCCAGTACCATTGAGTCACATCCTCAGACTTTTATGATTTTAATTTTGAGACAGGGTCTTGCTATACTCTGAGACTGGCCTTGAATTTATTGGCCTCCTGCCTCACCTCCTGAATCTCTGGGATCACAGGCATGTGCCACGGTGCCCAGCTTTATTTTTGTCAAATCTCTTTCGAATTTTTTTTATTTTAATAAGGATGTTCAACCTATAATAGTTTATGTATATTGTGTATTTTTAGATACATGTATCTAACATTAAAGAATTTTGTTCAAAAAAATAAGTTTTCTAAAATTATACCTCTGTACCTAATGAAATTATTTCCTTTTTATGTATGTCCTTGGTATTTCTGTATATTCAGTGCTGCTCTTCATCCAGAAAGCACTGGCACATTTTCATCAGGCATTGTAATATTAAAATTTTTTCTTGTTGTTAAATAGCTGCCTCAAACTCTCAAAGTAACTTTGTCTACATTGGTCATTCACCTAGAACATTCTGAATTTTACCAAAATTTGCCTCAAAAAAAAAATAGCATTTACTACAGAAGCAATCTCCAAGACTCTGTTTGTCCCTATAACTGGTATCTATTCTAACTGGTCATTAATTGTGCTATTCCGATTATTAAGTATTTTTAATATCACTCCATTCATATTTATGTATTTTTATATAACTTACCTAACCATATATATTTAAATATTAAAAAAAATATTGTAGTCTATATAGGCAACTTTGGAATTTATTTTATTCATTCAATGTTCAGGCTTCAAATGGTTTTAAAAAAACTAAAGTTTTTTTTTTTTCCATTAAAGTCAGGTACAGATCAAATGAGAGACACTCTTACCAACTGCTTAATGTTCTAAGTAGTGTTGGACACCTTATAAACCAGGCAGTTTCCAGGAACTCCCAACCTTATTTACTCAGTGGTAAAATGGGGATAATAGTACTTATTTAGTGGATCACTAAAAGAATAAACTGGGTTAGGGCTTGTGTTGTGACTCAGGGGTAAAGCGCTCAGCTAGCATGTGTGAGGCTCTGGGTTAAATCCTCAGTACCATGTAAAAATAAATAAAATAAAGGTATTTAATAAAAAGGAATGAGTTGCGTTAAATAAATTATTTAGTAAGTGCCTTACATATGAAGATCATCCTGAAAATGGTGACTCTCCTGATCCTGGATCCTTCCGTCAACACTTTCAACCCATTCTTGTTAACTTCATCCTAATTTTCTAGAATTTGAGTCACTGTGACAAAGGAATTTTTTAATTTATTTATTTATTCTTAAGGGATGCTGAGGATTAAAGCCAGAGCCTTGCACATATTAGGCAAGTGCTCTACCACTGAGCCACAACCCCAGCCCACAATAAAGAATTTTGCACACTTAAGCATTGGATGCACACAGGCAAGTTGCCAATTTTTCAGCTTTTTTCTTCCACTCCTCACAGTTGTGGGATGGAATGTAATTCTATACCCTCCACTTTCTTAGATTTCAATAGTCACTTAACAGACTCTAGTCTCAGTGGTCTACCTTGAGGTGGTTTTATCTTCCTGTTACTCTTTCTTAAAGAGTTTAGTGTCAGCTTGCTTTCAGGGTTGTTTGTATACTCCCAATAATGGGAAAAACAGGTATTATAAATTTAAAAAAAACTGTTTTTAAAACTCGACTCTAAGCCAGTACATGTGGTACTGATGTTACTGACCATGACCACAAAGATTGCCCAGCAGATGAATAGCAAGATGGGAGGAGCCCTCTTGAAGGTGAAGGCATTACCTTCTTTTTTATTTGTACAAGGTGAAGTTTAAGAACCTACTTTTTTTAATCTAACCATTGACTTTTGTTAATATTCTGTTCTAAATTTACTACTTTTTTTGAAAATAGTTGGAAAAGATAATGTTCATTGATATTGATTGTTTCCTCAATATTTTAAATCAGTGAAAGCAAGTGCAGGATTTGTGGAAAGCACCAATGAGGAATTAGACAAGTGAGTAAGCTTTGGCAGACATTCAGTTGGGTCACCATCTGTGCACCAAACAGAAGAGGTGGACCTGATTCATATTCATTGGGAGTTTAGACAAGTAGTTCTTAGACATGAGCTGTCCCAATTTTCTGGCATAGTTATACTCTCTACTCCCAAAATATTTTGCATGAATGATTAATTCGTTTTTTTTTTCTAGCAGAGCACAAAAGTAGCAGCTTACAATACCTGCTTTTGTGTAGTTTTTTGGGTGAGACAGTTGGTATCACAAGGCTCTAAGGATATCAGGAGATAGAGATTAAGTTGTTGGCCAAGCCACATTCTCATCTGGAGGCTTGTGGTCTTCTTATAGGCTCTTGTGGGTGTTGCAGAAGTCATTTCCTTCTGGAGGTAGCACGGAGGTCCCAATGCCTTGCTGGCTATCAGCTCCAGGTCAATCTAAGCTCTTAAAGGTTGTCCACATTTCTTTGCACAACCCCGTACCTCCCATCTTCTGACCAGCCAGGGCACATCACGTTCTTGCTGCTAGAGGCCTGTAAGTATAGAATCTTGACTTCTTCAGGCCTTTCTATGTAACATACCACTAATGGAGATGTGCATCTGTATTTCCACACTTCCCCTTTTTCTCCTTGAACCATTTCCCCCCTCATCCTTAGAGTAGAAATCATAAAACACCTTAAAATGAGTGTGTAGCCCTTGTGTATTTGATATGTGGTCCTCACAGATTTCCCACTGTCACCACCACAATAGATGTCTGTGTTCTATTAGAGAATAATTCCAGAGTGTTCTTTAGGGAAAATCCATCTTCATTTGCACAGATTACATCATTTTCCCCAGGCATTCTCCATTTCAACAAAGTATTTTGTATGCATTTTTCTTTGAAATTAGAAAATAATGTTGCAATAATAGGAAGACAGTGTCACCATGCACTGAGTGGACATTTAGAAGCATTTTCTAGGTGTAAATACTGGCAGTGCAGCAGAGAAAAGAGAACCAAATGCCAATGGTAAATCACGGAGGTTAAATCCTGATAAGAGGCAGACACATAAGGATAGCACACAATGTCAGGTGATTAGATGTGCTCACTCTGAAGTGAACTGTAAAGGGATAGAAACTTGGGATATCTTATGATTTTAGTGGACATGTTGAAGTTGTCACAATAGCTGTCACTCTTGCAAAGCAAGTTGCTCCTGCAGATGATTATCTGGATGAGCCATTGCTTAAGACACAGAGACCAAAGCAGGAATCTCTAGGAACTTGGTCACATTTCCCAGCAGATGAAACTACAGTAGTCATGCAGGTTGACAACATGAATAATTTGTAGTAATGTTAACAGTTCTTATTTATGTGTACTCAAAAGCCCTTATAAGGTGATGAAGATATCAGAAGAGAGTGATACCTTGATCATTATAGATATGTGAAAGGGTTGATACTTAATTGGATTCTTTGGCTACTGGTGTGTGTATGTATGTATGTATAATGGACATATACACACATATAGGTTTTGTCATATATTAATTCAGAATCCAAATGATTCTGAAATTTTAAGATTCCAGCTCATTTATTTATCAGCAAACAGGTGGTAATCTCAATATATCTTCAAGGAACCAGGAGAGGAGCTTGCGGATGGATTGATGAGCTGTTTGCCAGGTCAGCCTTGGGGTTCATGTACCAACTCTACATCAATAGTTTTCCACAAGTGGAGATAGTGCCCCCAGAGACCATTCATTCATGACTGAAAACACTTTTTTGTTGCCACACTGAGATGGCGGTGTGCTGGCATGTAGTCCAGCAGGTGGAGACAAGAAATGCTGCAAAACATCTCACTGTGCATGACACAACCACACCCCCCCACATCACCAAGAGTTGTCTGTCTCAAATTTCAATAGTCCTGTTGTTGAGAACCATAGACTAAATAAATAAATAAATGAAAGAGACCCTGGACTACTCTGACGTTGGAGGCTGTGATTGAAACTCTCTTGAAAGTTACAGTGTTGAAAGGTAAACCCTGACATTATCAAAAATAGAAGAGGCCAGTTTGTCTCAAGTGGGGGTTGATTTACATCCTTGTAGGTGCCTTGAGTTGCTGGTTTAGAAACATAACCACGTGTGCCACAATCTTTTGTGATCTACTGAGATGAAGTGGAGGATGGTCAGCTTCAGGCCTTGCTTGACCATGAAATACCCCAGCTCATGAGCTACTTAGAAAATCAGTACACACATAGGTGAGCACATAAATTGTCCAGTTCAGATGATGTAAGCTGTACTGAGAAAAATGTGTTCTCAGGGAGAGAAAAAAAAAACAACAAAATGACATGTGAAGAGATAGAAAGGGCTTGATGCACACAGTGGGCTTCAGAGTTTCACACTAAGTCAGGGTGCACAGAAGTCTTGTGGCAGCATCTTTCCCTTGTTTCTTTATATGGAGCACTTTGTGGAGAACTCTTCATCCTAAGAGGTTCATAGATTTCTGTGAACAACAACATTTCTGTGGATTGCAGGTATTACTCCTTTGATCCCAGAGTTTCTAAGTCTCTGTACTGGGGCTCCCTCTCCCCTGTCTCCTCAACCTTTCTGTTTGTGGGGCTTGATGCCCAGCAGAGTCAGCAGGAGTAGTCCTGAGTTTGAGAGGAAAGACCCCTTCACCTAGGATAAGGGTGGCTCTGAAAAGACTCCTCCTCCTTTGCTGCTCTGTTTGGTAATGTGCAACCAAGACTGTAAACTGGGCTTTTGGGAAGGTGGATACTGTCTAGAGGCTTTTAAACAGCTCATAAGTGTGTGATGTTCTCTTGCCCTGAATTATTTGGAGATGAGATTGAGTAAACATCTTATCCTAATTTTTCTTCAAGTATCAAGCTAACTTTCATTGTGGTGAAGATATGAATAAACACCAGGATTTTTGTTGAATACAATAATGGACTTGGAAATCCATTTCTAGGAACTGTGATCAACATGGTGTTAACCACAGAGCAATGGTAAGACAGTTTTGTTTTTAAATCTATGACATTCTCAGTTCACCTTGGCCAAATCACTTAATCCCAGTAACTTCATCTTAGAAGCATTTTCTGATTCTTGACAACTGATTTGATCTATATATTTTTCACACTTGGCCAGGGTCACTGCATTTTGATTTAGAAATTGTGACTGATCTTGTGGTTAACATTCTTAATCAAGCTTTTGTGTCTGTGACAAAATAAAGATTAACTTTTTTGTGGCCCTAAAATGACTTCAGGTATGAATATGAACGTAGCAAATAGGCTGAGGTTGTAGCTCAGTGATAGAGCACTTGCCTAGCACACATGGGGCACTGGTTTTATCCTCAGCACCACATAAAAATGAATAAATAAAATAAAGGTATTTTTGTCCTTCTATAGGAGACAATATAGAAAAACAGTATCTCTTATGACATGGAGATGGACTATGATGCATTACAAGGTAATATTAATATTGAATAAGCTAAAAATACAGAGTTTTATATTGTTATCTCTACTATCCATGAACATCTGCAATAATTTAGATCAGTCATTTATGTTAGCTTGATGTTCCAAGTGTTATCCCATGGTAACTGAACCATCCTCAGCAGAGTTTTGTATCCATTGTTTATGTGAAGCCACATGCTTTCTCTAGAACCACACAGGTTGCTCTTTGCATTTAAAAGGATTCTTTGAATAGAGCTAGGAAACAATGTAGGAGAACTATATTTTCTTGTACTCTTCTAAACAAAGTGGTATTTGGACAGGGGGAAGAGATTAGTTTCAAATATACCAGAGGGTATGCTAAGACATAATTTGCTTTAATTATTGATTTAGGTTTGCAATTTGTGCCTGTCTTACTAAAAATGACAAAGCATTTAAAATTTTTAAAAAGGTAAAATCCATGGCCAACAGTGATGAATATACTAGAGGAGCTAGGCCCATAATTAAACATGAGCCAAGGCAAATGTTCTTTTTTGAAGTTAGAATTTGGTTTATATTAATTTTCTAGAAATGTAAAAGATTAATTTGGAAGAAAAGAATGGAACATTGTTATGAAACTTTCTGAATGTTCCCTATAAATGAAATGTGTACAAATGTCATTCTTGATATTATTAAACTTAAAATGGTATAATTCAATAAAGGTATTCATGTTTAAGTCATTGAATTGAGTACCTTAAATATATATTTTATGATTAAATTGTTGTTTTCTAAGACAAATAAAAATATTACTGAAATTAGGGCACTATCTCATTACATTAGCCTATTAATCTTTTATAAATTGGGTGAAAGCAAGTTGGGCATGGGTATTATACTATGACAGGACTGGGAGCAGCTGTGCTGCTCATGGATGTCCCTGAAATGAAGAACATCCTTCTTCAGTTAGTTACATGCTGTAAACTCCCCAGCAGTGAAAACAGAGCCTCCTTCCTCAGCTAGTGACCCCCACCATGACCAGAAACATTTCCACTGTTGAACTTCAGAATTTTCAACAATGAGGATAAGTAGTATTAAATTTCGGTTTCAAGGAAAGTAGTCCTGACTTGCAAATCTAATTAGCAACACTTCTTTTTTTCCTTTGATCACACTAGAAATATTTTAATTTTCAGAAAGCAGAATGCACAAAGAGAACTTTAAACACTCATGTTTCAGGCTTGACACTGAATTTTTGTCTGTCTCATGAAGAACTTTGAAAGAAGTAAGAATCTTCCAACACGATGTATTGGTAATGTGAATTTTCAATATTTTTATGTCAAGTAGGGCTAAGCTAGGAGCACAGGTGAGGGCTCTCTAATCCCCCAAGCTGGTAACAGAAGATCGTTAAACCTGGCTAGAGCTGGGTGGCATTTGGGGCTTCAAGAGCCAGACTGGGATCCTTCAACCACTCCTTCCTCTGCCTCCCCAGGGCTCCATGTCATATTTAAGCAGCCCACGCTTCCTGCCCGTAACTTAGGGCCACAAAAACTCAGAGCAAACTCCACTCTAAGCCATAAAAAACAATAAGGCACAGTTAATGGTCCAAAATATGTTATTTCTGCATTCTGTCCCCAAGGGGTCCTCCTAAGTTATTACCTAGAAAGAAACGTAAAATCACACCTAAAGCTATGTGTTTCATAGAAACAAAGAAATTGAGCTTTTTTCCCCCCTGTACCTCCCTGTAATTTAAGGCAATGGGTCTTCCTAGCTAGAAATGAGGTTGCTACTCACAGATCAGAGAGGCTGCCCCTCAGTAGCTTGCACCAGTGTGATATGGACATTTGAATACAGGTGGCTGCAGAATTTGTGGGGCCTGGTGCAAAATGAGCATGTGAAACCTCTTTTTAAATATCTTAGGAATTTCAAGACGACAACAGATGTGCATTAACCAAAGGTAGGGAACTTCCGAATTGTTTGCTGGGTGGCTGCAGAGATGACATGTCTGTGCGGCCAGATCTGCACAGGCAGGATGCTCTGAGGAGCAGAAGGACAAGGCTCCTGAGCAGACTCCTGCCTTTGCTTGGCCTCTTCAGACAATGGAGATTGTGGGAAGATGAGAAGAAATTATGGGGCGGCTTCTTAGGGAAAAGGTGGAGTGGCCAAGGACAGAATCCTCCACAGTGGTGCTCCTGGTCCTGATGTGCCTGGGGTCCTGGAGGGCCCAAGAATCAGAATTAATTTATTTAATTATTGGGAGGAACAAAGACTCAAATGTGCAAGAGAATGCTGATATTGAAGAAGGGATGGACACAAGGCAGGGGTTCTAGGCAGGGAATTATCCTCATTGTATTTTCATTGAATCAACTGTGTGTGTGTGTGTGTGTGTGTGTGTGTTTGTGTGTGTGTGTGTTTGTTGCATACGTATGAATATATATACATATATTTTATTATTTTTAATGAAGTACAATGCACCAAATTTAGATAAAATATTTTTTTCTCCTATCCTGCTCCTCCCTTTTCTCCACCTTGGTATTTTTTAATCACTGTCTTTCTCATTTATCAAGACAGAGACAGGGAGTCATCTTTGACACCTCTTTAATATCCTATCACTTCTACTATCAGTGTCTCTCTTGAGCCTACACAGGCACCTTCCACTGATGTTTCCATTTTTCCTGGTCATGATTGACCACAGCCTCTTCAATTCCTGCCTTTTACATCATGCAGCCAGGAGTTTGAGTCTTTCTTTTGCCACATGTCACCTGGGTGACTTCTCTGAACCTCAGTTTCCTCTTCTATAAAATAAGAATAATACTATTTATCTTAAAGGGTTGCTCTTAGAACTTGAAATGAGAGTAGGGTTTTACCATCATTCCTTGATTTTGCATCCTCAGGCTGTAGTTTAAATATCACTTTTAAAAAAATTCTTAATGAAAGAGAATTTAATGTTACCACTTGAATTTTGTGCCAAAAATATATTTGTAATCTACATGTATATTAGGACTTCATTTTCCATGTTTCCCTTTGTTTTGCCAGATAATTTTTGCCAATATTGGAAATGTTGTCCTTGTCCAAATCATTGTATTGAATAGTTAAACTGATTTTCAGGTATGAGAATGACCTGGCTCAACACCAGACTGTGGAGGCTGATATCAATGGCCTGCTAAATGTGCTGGACAAGCTGACCCTGGCCAGAGCTGACCTGGAGATGCAGATTGAGAACCTGACTGAAGAGCTGGCCTATCTGAAGAAGAACTACAAGGAGGTCAGGAGTTGTTTCATTTCTTCCACACTAAAATTAAAGTTTCACATTTGCAAATCTGAAGTTAAAACATGGCCTGTTAAAGTGGCCATTTGTTTTTGGATGTGCCTGTATGTGTCCATTGCTGCTGCTGCTGTTGATAATGGTTTCTATGAAGGTGTAACAAATTAGAGGCACTTTCTGATTTTGTCACTTTCATTATTAGGTAATGAATTATGTAATAAGAATTTTAATTATCTTGATTGGGTGATCTTGAAAATATATATATGGTATTTCAAAAGTTAGAAAATAAACAAGTCTAGCAGTAATATAAAATGCTATCTATACCACACATGGAACTCTGATGGGCCACAGTGTATAATAGGGGCTGCTGTAGAGAATGGATACTGGCAGGAAATTCATAAAGGAAGATACTCACACCCTGCAGGCCTGGGCACTGCTTTCAGCATCATGCATGCCAGGCCTCTCCTTCCTGTACAGACAGTAGACTCTCTAGAAGGAGGGCCAGCTAATCCTTCTGACCCATATAGATTCTGCAGCATATAGATAGGGTCCACAGTCACTTAAAGGGCCAGTAAAAATATCTTAAACTTTTTCAGCATGCTCAAATACATTGCCTTTTTTTAATTCTAATTAGTTATGTATGAAAGTAGAATGCATTTTGACACTTAATACGTAAGTTCAGAATAACTTCTCATTTTTCTGATTGCACATGATATAAAGTTACACTGGTTGTGTAATCATATATGCACATGGGGTAATAATGTGTGATTTATTCTCCTATGCTACCTACCCCCATAGCCCTCTCCTATTTTCATTGTCCTGTGTCTAATCCAAAGTGTCTTTATTCTTCCCTGGACACCTTCCCTTATTGTGAATTAGAATCTACATATCAGAGACAACATTTGACCTTTGGTTCTTTGGGGTTGGCTTATTTTACTTAGCATAATATTCTCCAGCTCTATCCATTTACCAGCAAATTCCATCATTTCATTCTATAAGGCTTAGTAATATTCCATTATGTATATATACCACTGTTCTAGTTGTAAGTTCTTAATGCACTTTAAGTTGAGTTTCTCAGAGGGTGAGAAATACGAGTTTAATTTCATTTTGCTAAATATGGATTTCCAGTTTTCCCAGCACCATTGTTGAAGAGGCTATCTTTTCTCCAATATATGTTTTTGATGCCTTTGTCTAGTATGAGATAACTGTATTCATGTGGGTTTGTCTCTGTGCCTTTTAGTCTATACCATTGCTCTACATGTCTGTATTGGTGCCAATTCCATGCTGGTTTTGTTTTTATTGCTCTGTAGTATAATGTAAGGTTTATTTATTTCCATATAAACATCACTTTTTTATTTTTTTGGTACCAGGGATTGAACTCAAGGGCACTTAACCACTGAGCTACATTCCCAGCCCTATTTTGTGTTTTATTTAGAGACAGGGTCTCACTGATTTGTTTAGTGCCTCATCGTTGCTGAGGCTGGCTTTGAACTCACCATCCTCTTGTCTCAGCCTTTGTAGCCACTGATATTACAGATGTGTGCCACTGTGCCCAGCTAAACATCAGTTCTTTAGAGATCCCTTTTCTGCCTTGCTCACTGCTGGCTCCCACAGGGCCTCAGATTCTTCTGAAGCATTCATAACATGAATCTGTCTTTGCACACCCGTCTTCTCCACAAGAAAAAGTATTCTACATTGTATGCCTAATGAGGTGCCTGTCATTGAGATGGAGCTCCCAATGTCATATGACTGGTATCTTCACACATAGTCAAAGGTTCTTCCCAACTGTAAGTAAGTGAGCAGATGACCACATACATAAATTAATACTAAAGACACCACTTCAGAGAGTCTATTAACCATGCATGCAGGGGTGCTCACTTCATCAGAGCCAATCCCTTTTGTAAGAAACAGACCTTGGTCAGATAATGCCACTCCAGGCAGCCTGACAGAGCCAGGAAACCAGGTCCCCAGGTCAACAGAACAGAATACAGAGGGTATGGAGCAAATGTATGGCAGTGCGGGGGGCAGGAGGACACCTCAGGGAAATGAATGAAAATGGTATTTGATGGTCATTGGCCCAGGGTCACCTGAGTGGCTTGTCCTCTGGCCCTGGCAGGTCCCTACTCAGTCTTACCCACTAAGACAACTGGGCAAGACATGAGTGATCCAGTGCCCTGTGAAGACCAACACAGGCCTAGGGTTGGGTGGTTCCTTTTTGTGTGATCTTTGTGAAATAAAATATATATGCAAAATACATGCAGTATATCTGTGGGGGATGAAGAATTGTACCATTAATGTGGCTGACACCCACTTCCCAATCAGGACCTGCAGCCTCCCCAGCACCATGGAATCACACACATATTCTTCCTGACCTGCTTGCTCCACCCCTAAGATGGCCTTGGCCCTGGCTTTTGTCATTACCTTGTTTTCACATCCCAAAGAGTAGTTGGTCTCTCCTGGCTTTGAAGGTGTCAAGGATGGGAACATACAGCACATTCTGCTCTTTCCACTCGGTATTTGTGAGTCGTCATCTGGTTGTGCGTAGCCTGTTTACTCACTGTGGCTGCATTAAATCCTGTGCATTAATCTTCCTTTCTGGATATGCATCATGATGGAGTCTTTTTTTCCATGTTTATTCTTAAGGTTTCCATACCTGTTATTTTTCTATAAATTATCTGGTTACCCATTTGCCTTAAAAGTAACTTTAAAAAAAACTTTAAAAATAACTTTAAAGAAAACCCATTAACTTGCCATGCTATTGGTTAGCATTCCACTGCTCATGACTAACTGTTACCTAATACCCCTGTCAAAGTTGGAAACCCAAAATTATATGAGGGACAAGGGTGATTAAATCAAATCATTACCAGTGAAATGCTCTTGATTATGAGTTAAGGCCTATCCAGGGGGTCACAATGTCTAATGTAGGAGAAACAGATCCTAATACCATCTTAGAGGCAAATGCCTGTGAGAAAAACAAGAAGTCACGACTATCACAATAAGATTGATACAACAGGAGACACAGCAATATTGGATACAATGAGTTGTATCCAGACACCAGAAATTTCCTCCACCAGAAAGTTCTAGAAAACCACCAACTAAAAAGCTGTCTCTGTGGCAAAGGTGGTGAGGACAGGGCACCTATTGGGAAATACAAATCTCTTTTTTTGTGGGGGCTGGGTACCAGGAACTGAACCCAGGGGCAATTCACCACTGAGCAACATCCCCAACCATTTTTTATATTTTATTCAGAGACAAAGTCTTGCTGAGTTGCTTAGGGCCTTGATAGTTTGCTGAGGCTGACTTTGTACTTGAAAAGTTGCCTGCCTCAGCCTCCCCAGCCACTGGGAGTACAGGCGTGTGTACAGTGGCCTCTCCTGCCACATATAGGGCAAGAAGTCTTTGGAAGCCTACCGCCAATTAGGTGATCTTGCTTCTAGTGCCTTCACTTTCTGTAATGAAGACAGATGCCTTCAGAGGCTCAAAGGTCCTGTGGGGAGAAAAGGGGGTGGCTATTAAGAGCTGCAGTCAATAATTGAACTGGTCTCTTGTTCCTCTTTTCTTTTTTTCATAGGTCCCTTAAAGTTTCCTCCTTTAAAAAAGTTTTAAAAAGTTTCCTCCTTTAAAAAAGACCTCCATGGCTACCTTTAAGGGAATTCCTATGGCCTGCTACCAATTTTGTAATTTATAATATCTGAAGCAAATTGGAGAATAAATTTGTCTTTTGAAATAAGTTGCCCTTCCAGAGATATAGGATCTAAGTGTGTATATTTTACTAATCTTTTCTTCAATCTTTCTACAAAAGCCATGGGATTTCACCTCAACTCCTTATCAATTGATGCCAATGGCATGGAATAGGTTTCATCCTACTGTTTTTAAGTCCTTCCTTGAGACAAATGATCACATGATCCCTGTGCCAGCTTCCAAATGATTCATCATAATTCCAATGAGGATGCTCAATTAGAATGGCAGAAGGACCCACAGGTATACACTGTTAGTCATATATTTACATAGATCATCTCCCAAACCTTAGCAGTTTCTGTCTCCTGATGACTCTCTCTGTTTTCTAGAGTCTGACTCAAAATTCCTGTTATATCTCTCTAGATTACTTCAAAAGCCTTGATCAGATGTGGAAATCCCTCAATATATTTATTAGGGTTGTCAGTATACATTCCTAAATCCTGTTTGAATTGTGTTAGATCTTACATAGAAAAAGGTACCTGCATTCCTACCAGTCCAGATTCTCCATTTTTCTCTTGCAATGGATGTAACCTGACAATGGGCTGAATAGGACAGGATTATGATGAGGAATACCAGTATGGCAGGGAGTGGGAGCAGTACATAATGGTGAGTTCAGAGGAGAGTGGGAGAATTCTATTTTGACAGATATATAAAGTATACTGTTGAAAGGAAGGAAGGAATGGTTTGGGGGTACTCTAAGCCAGTAATGTTTTGACTCACCATTGTTAGAAAGGCATCATCAGTGCTATACATAGCACAGAAATCTTTTTGATCCCTCAGTAAAAAGAAAGCCTGTATGTAGGGGACTTCTGGCCATTTTCCTTCCTCTGTGCAACATGAATCTACTAGGGAAAGACTATTATAGTACAAACTTCCTAAACATAGTCTGTCAATACACCAGGAGTCCCTCAGCAGTACTGACAGGCAAGAGAGATGAGTATATGAAGGCGTCCCTCCCATATATTCCATTTTAAACCAAGAACCAGGAGGCAGCCCTGTGTGGTTCCTTAAAAGTTCTGTATGGGGAATGCCTGTCCAAATTAGATATGTATCTAAGTGTGTATATTTACTCGTGCATCATTTGCTAAACCTTCTGTTGCTGAAGCTGGTAATCTTATTGAAGAAAGATGTTTAATAATACCCTTATGCCAGCCAGTTGACTTAACGTGGAGAAGTGACTCTTAATCCTTTTGCAGAGACTTTTAAAAGTAAGATAGGCATGATTTTGAAAAGTGGGTGATAGGAGGGGTGCAGGGGTTTTTGTGTCACTCTGTTGAAAACATAGTCCAAAAATAACAATAGGATAAGTGACATAGAAAAGGGCAAGGATGGTTCTATTCCTTGGCTTTCCTTTGGAATAATAAATGTGAGGGGACATAGGGTTCATGCAAAAGTACCACAGAGAAAGAACAATAACTACCATTTTGGTGAGGAAAAGAGATCGGCTGAAAAAAGTTTTCCTAGCTGTGAGATATCTTAAACTAGTGCCCCATGATTTCTCCTGATTTGTACATAGGTAAAGGTGGTGAACTCATTGCCCTGCAGCTTCTGGGCTAGCCTCTAAAAGAAAGTGGTGTGATGCTCATTACTGAAGAGAGTCAGGGGGACACCATAAGGCAACAGCCACAACAGTGGAGCCTCAATGCTTCTCTTTTGGCATTGCTCAAAAGAATGCCACAAAAAAAAAAAAAACAAGAGAGAGTGTACATCTGCATGTCAGCAGGAAAAAGATTGTCACTACAGTTATTAATTGGAATAAAAGATGAACAGTGACAGCAAAAATGAATTCAAGCAAACAGAGCACGGGTGTGACAGGATCTCTGGAAGGTAGGTGTATACATATCCCTTAAGCAAAGAGGATCCTTTCACTTAAGCAAGTTCAGGCCCATGATCATACCTGAGGCCCTGAGGCAAATAAGATTGTAGAGCACTCTGCAGAGTCTCCTCAAGGAGGCTGTGCATGCTTCATCCAGGGAAGGGGCCCAACTCTCCCCTCCTCCACCTGTTACTGAACATGATCAAAGAGCCTTAAGGGATGATGTGAGTGGCCATGGAAAGAGAGGCCAGGGATGAGTGGGAAGGCATCTCTTCCAGTTCAGCAGCAGGCTTCCTCTATGTGCCTTCAGAGCCAAAAACATCTGGATCTCCTGCTCTATGCTGTCATAATGGTTCACAAAGCTGCTGTTCCCTTTAGATGGGAAGGCATATTGGAGGAGCAGAAGAGTGTGCTCACAGATGCAGGTCCATTGCTGCCCTCCGCGGGTGGTCTTCGAAATACCCTGGATTGCTTCAGTGCACATCAGCTCAGCAGAAGTGTCTGCCCCGCCAAGGTCACTTCCATAGGCTCCCTCCTGGTGGTGGTGTTTCCTGGACGTGCAGCAGCTGTCGCATCCTTTGTTGGCTTGGAGAGGTGGTAAGAGTCCAAGCTCCTTGGGAAGAGGTCTGTGTCACTGGGGACTGCTGAGTTTCTCTTGCTGGGTGTTCTCCTGGGAGCTTCAGGGAAGGTACTTTTCAGTGAGGTGCCCAGGCTTCTAGCAACTTTCAGCCCCTTCTTGCTGAGCTGGGCTCTTTGTGACAGATTTCTGCTGGCCTCCTTCCTGGTTTTCTCCAACTGACACAGCTGGATGGCCTCTTGGATGCCATCAACACTGCTGGAGTTAGAGACCTTGTGCTGAGGGTCCAGGGTCCTGGAGCTACTGCCCCTCCCGTCAGCCCTGCAGTTCCTATTGCCCGTGCCCCTATTCTGTGCTGCCTGGGATTTGGGGACAGCAGGCCTTGTGCTGCCCAGGTTCTCAGCTCTGTGGTAACCTTAGGCCTGAGGCTGCTGGGTGCTGTGCTCATCTTTGCTCACCTGAAAGTTCATGGAAGACAAACTCCTAACAGGCTACATCAGACTGTGGCAGGCAGCGCATGACAGGGGGCTCCTGGGTGGATTTCAGTGTGGATTAGGCAAAATTTTCATTTGAGTCTGCTTTCTTATCTACACACCTGTCACACTTTTGTTTTCATGTTGTCTTTTCTCATTCAGAAATGGTTCTATTTCTGCCTGGATGCTCTGCTCAAAGGAGTCGTCACTGCTCACCCTGACTGGGGTGGCTGAGCCCTGTTTCCCACTGGCCTCCATGGGGCTGCCAGGAACATTGCATGAGGGGGGACACAGGGTGGGCAGGGTGCCACTGTGTGGAGGGTCTGTTTTGCCTCTGCTGTCCTCTCTGCAGCCCTGCCAGGCTGGGCCCCATTGGGCATGGGCTATTGTTCTAAGGAGAGCAACAAACAGAATCCTTGTATATAGCCCTGCACAAATGAACACTAACTTGATGTTTTTATTTAACAGATGTGTTCTGGTAAATATGATTTTTGTAGTTTTTTGTAAATTAGTTATGCTACTGTAAACAATATTTTTGGAAAATGTTGTCTTTTGATTTTGGAGGGTGTTCCTAACTGGAGCATTCTGTGGTCCACTCAGGAGCCATTGCTAGACATGCAGTTTGATTCTTAACCTCACAGTGAGAGTCACCCTGGCTGGAACTCTGGTCAGTTGGTAGTTCAGATACTCAAGAATGAGGAGGCAGTGGCCGCCTTCTAGGAAGCACTAAAATGCCCTAGGGTTTTCAGAAACTCCCAGAACAATGCTTTTAATAAAAGACACGATGGTCCCTAGCAGCCAGAGCAGTTCCTCTTAAAATTGTAATCACAGCCTTGGATTAGTAAAATGTTTCTAAGCACAGTGACTAGGAAGCAAACTGACCAGGCAGTGTGTGACTCTTGAGACCCCATTGAGACAGTGGCTCTCTCTCTGCAGCCCAGTCCTTCTGTGTCCAGTCTCCTGCAGTCACTAGGTGATTCTAACATCTACAAAAACCTCTTTTTGTAGTAGAGCTCCTCTTCTCCTCTTTTGATCATGATTCTAAGAGATCACACCACATGTGCATTTTAACTGTCTTTTTCTTGATTTGTGCACAGAAGTGAATAAGTACAGGAATTGGGTGGTATGTTCCACAGACAACTTGGCCAGAGCTCAGTGCTCATTTGCCTTGCATATCCCCACATCTGCCATCAAGGAGCTGCAGCCCAGTCAGTGCTTTGATCATTGACAGAGCCAGTGCTGTCAATGCCTCCTGCAGCCCACCTCCTGGGACAAAAAGGTGCTGGTTGTAGGCCATGGCCTCTGGTCCCCTGAGTCAACGCCAGGTGTTGCTGCCTTGGTTTTCTTACCTTCTGCCCTGTGGTACTAAGTTAACCATTATCACTGAGGGAACAGTGTACACTAGCCACTGATGTCCTCCAATCACCTCATGTTCTGCAACTCTGATTCAGCTGTGAGGCAGAGTCTACCATGAATCCAGAGGATGCTGTTGGTATTCTAATGTGGATGTGAGTCTTGTGCACCTCCTGAACCCCTGGGTATAAACAGAAACCCAATTCTGTACCCAAGTGCAGACCCCACCCACAGTGAGCATCAGCTGGGTTAAGCTGCAGTCCTGAGTATCCCAATGTGCCTGTGATAGCTTCCTTGTGGTGCATTCACTCACTTAAGTGCTTATGAGAAAAACATGTAATCCATGTTCTTTTATTTAATTTTTTGAAGAGTACTTTTAACTCTTAGAAACAAAAATCTGCTTGTTTCTCCATAAGCGCTTTTTTAAAAGATGAATAAATCAAACATCACACACACAAAAAGGATCACAAACAGGGCACTTTTGTTGATTAAAATCTGGAGTATTTCTGCTGCTAGACACTAAGCAGCCAAAGGGCACAGATATTGACACCCTCCCAGGCCCTGAGCCACCCAGGATTTACTTAGGCCAGTGCCCCCACAGGCAGTATGATGAACTGGCTGAATATTCACCATATATACACCCTTGCTGAGCCCACATGTGTTTCCTTGTTTAGTCCAAGTGATTATTTTCAGACATGGATCTCATCTACTTCTGGTTAATGCTGTGATCATAAGGCTTCTTTGGTTTCATGACATTATCCCTCTTATTAGAGAGATGCCTTACTACCCTTAAGAGCTTAGCTCTGTGCAACCTCAATGCTGACATAATTCCCATAAACCATGGGGATTCAGTGCATTCCTTAGGCAAGTCCGATTTTTGGTACTTGGACTATTATGTACAACACTGAAGCAATGGGAGGAGAAAATAAGAAATTCCCAGTGACAGTTGACAGTCTGCTGTGGTAAGGAGGCTCCAAAAGAGAGGAACAGACACCATCTATGAAGTTACACTAGATAATGTGAAGAATCAACAAAAGCAGGAGATTGCTTAATAGAGATAATGCCAGTTATTAACTCATTTCAAAAATAAAATGAAGTTTAGCAGTGTCACATTGCAACAAAATTGCAGTCAGTGGACACAAGTTAATGGGGTGACCCAGAGTGTAGGAGGACAAGGGGGGTTTTCTACTGAGTAAGATTTTATCAGTGGTCTCAGCTGCCCAGCTCCATCCTGGATAGGCTTCAGGAAGGTCAACAGCCTTACTGAGCTGGGCCTAGGGTATATGATAGCCCAGTAGGGTCAGCACAGTAGTCATGGGTCAATTCCTGGAAGGAACCTCTGACCTGGGTCCCTAAAGACTAAGACTGATTCTATGCCCAAAACAGCAGATGGAGGAAGTTGGGTCTCCAACACTCCTCTTTGCTTTTTCTTGAACCCCAGTGCTCACAAGAAGGCTCCCCAGTAGTCCTGAATTAGCTGCTCCATGAGAGGAAAATGTTTGCCTTATCACCAAGTGCTAGTTGCTCCCAGAATTATGAGAGAGCATAAGATGATTTGAGGGGACCAGGTGTGCTTTGGACATCAGGTATTTGAGCTCTGGGAAATTTCCAACTTGGCCTGGCTCCCCATCCTACTTCCATCTTTCTCTGCACAGATGACATGGTCAGTCCTGTCCCTAGTCTCACCCTTTACAGGACCCTAAATAGAACCCACCCCATACCCTGACTTAGCCCAGGCAGAGCCTCAGGATGGAATGTTAAAATGGGACCTTTATCCTCAGGCACCCTCTTGTCTCCTCTCTTACAGGCTCTATGTTGGTCTTTGAGCTGACGCAGCTGGCCTTGGTGTCAGTTGCTCTGGGACAGATGGCCACCATAGTCAGCTCTGGAGACAGCCTTGCCAATGAATATGCTGGGCACTAGTACCAGCAGAAGCAGAAGCCAGATCTGAGTCCTATGTGGATCATCTAGCTCTTGGTGTCCACAGCTTCTTTGGTGTAAGCAGAGGAAGCACTTCCCACGGGGCCCAGGTCTCTATGTGGTAGAGCTAATTCTCCTGGTGGTAGCACCAGTGTTTGTCAGCCTTGCCTTCAGAGTTCAGCTTCTCCTCCCAGGCAGCAACCAGCAGGTTCCAAAATCTCCTGCTCCATTCTAGGCCTGCAGAACAAGGAGGGCACCAACAGACACAACAGGGGTGCACAGGGGTGAGTGGACCTGTCACTGCCACCTTTTACTCCAGAGAATGCCCCCTAGAGGTTCAAACAACAGAACCCAGAAGAGCTTAAGTCCCCAGTTCTCTGTGATCATGTCTTGAACTGAATTTTTCCATCACACTCTTCTGCCATGATGTTCACGCTTTCCTCAAGACCTAAATAATGGAGTCAGTTGTTTATGGATTGTGACATGGGAGAGCTTTGAGAATCCAAATCAATTTTTTATCTTCTAAATATTGGGGTCTTTTTCTTTTTTTTTAAAGAAAGAGAGAGAGAGAGAAAGAGAGAGAGAGAGAGAATTTTTAATATATATTTATTTAGTTAGTTGGTTAGTTTTCAGCAGACACAACACCTTTGTTTGTATGTGGTGCTGAGGATGGAACCTGGGCCGCACGCATGCCAGGCAAGCGCGCTACTGCTTGAGCCACATCCCCAGCCTGGGTCTTTTTCTTTATTTTTTCTTTCTTTTCTTTTTTTAACAGTAGAATGCATTTTGACAGATTGTACACAAATTGAGCACCACTTCTTCCTCTGGTGGTACATGTGGCAGAGTCCCTCCAGTAGTGTAATCATACATGTATACAGGGTAATAATGTCTGTCTCATTCTACTGCCCTTCCCATCCCCACAGCCCCACTTCTCCCCTCAGTTCTCTCAAAACAATCAAAGTGCCTTTCTGATTCTACCTGATCCTCCCAGCCCCATTACGGATCAGCAATAGCTTATCAGAGAAAATTTCAGCTTTTAAATTTGGGGGATTGGCTTATTTCACTTAGCATGATATTCTCTAGTTCTATCTATTTACCTGCAAATGCCATAATTTCATTCTTCTTTTAGGTTGAATAATATTCTATAGTGTATATGTACCACATTTTCTTTCTCCATTCATCTGTTGAAGGGCATCTAGGTTGGTTCCACAGTTTAGCTATTGAGAAATGAGCCACTCTAAGAATTGATGTGGCTGCAACACTCTGGTGTGCTGATTTTAAGTCCATTGGGTATAAACTGAGGAGTGGGATAGCTGGGTGCTTCTAGTCCAAGTTTTCTGAGGTATCTTCATACTGCTTCACATAGTGGCTGGAACAATTTGCAGTCTCACCAGCAATATATGAGTGTAAATTCTTTTCCCACAACCTTCATGAAACTTGTTATTGACTATATTTTTGATACATTACCAATCTGGAGTGAGATGACATCGTATAGTAGCTTTGATTTGCATTTCTTTCATTGTTAGAAATGATGAACTTTTTTTCCAATGTGTGTGGATTGGTTCTATTTCTTCTTCCATGAAGTGTCTATTCAGTTCCTTAGCCCATTTATTGATTATGTTATTTGGCTTTTGGTGTTCAGGTTTTTAAGTTCTTCATATATCCTAGAGATTAGTGCTCTATCTGAGGTTTGTGTGGTAAAGGCTTTTTCCCATTCTGTAGAATCTCTCATCACGTTATTGCTTGTTTCCTTTGTGAGAAGTTTTTAGTGTCTGTCCATCCCATTATTGATTCTTGATTTTACCTCTTGCACTTAAGATTGTCACTCCCATCAGAATGGCAGCCATCACGATTACAAACAACAATAAAAGTTGGCCAGAATGTAGGGAGAAAGGCACACTCATACATTGCTTGTGGGACTGTAATTTGGTGTAGCCAATCTAGAAGTAAGTATGGAGATTTCATGGAAACTTGCAACATAACCACCATTTGACCATGCTATTCCACTCTTTGACTTAGAAGAAAAACAGCTTACTACAGGAACACAGACACATCAATGTTTATAGCAGCACAATTTATAATAGCTAAATTGTGGAACCAAACCAGATACCCTTCAGTAGATGAATACACAGAGAATCTTTTATTTATATACACAATGCAATATTACTCAGAACTAGAAGAGAATAAAATAATAGCATTTACAAATAAATGGGTGAAGTAGGAGAATATAATTCTAAGTGAAGTAAGCCAATTCAAAAATACCAAAGGCCAAATGCTTTCTTTGATATGAGGATTCTGACTCATAATGATGATAGCAGGGCATGGGAGGTAAGGAAGTACTTTAGATAGGGCAAAGGGAAAGGAGGTGAATGGAGAGGGCATGGGGGTACAAATGATGGTGGAATGAGTTAGACATCATTACCCTAAGTACATATATGAAGACATAAATGGTGTGAAAATACTTTTTGTACATCCAGAGACTTGAAAAATGGTGCTCTCTATGTCTAATATGAAAGGAACTGTTTCTGCCATCATATATACCAAATTAAAATAAATAAATATTTTAATAGAAAAGTGAATAAATAAACAGGGGGAGGCCATCCACCTTGTTTTCATGAAATTAAGAAATAAAGCCCATAGCAGCCATGGCAGTGGAATTTGGCAACCATGCCAGTGGCTTTCTCCACAAGGAGGTGGTCTGATTCATTAACAATGAAGCTCTCCTGAACAGTGGTAGCCCAGAGTTCTACATGGCCTTTCCCTCTCATCCCTGGAACAAGGTAGAGGAGTGGCCTCGCACTGTGGTGGTGGACTCTCAGGTGCTTCGATACCTCAGAGGGAATGCACCTTAAGTGCCCTTGCCCTGGGCATGCAACCCGTAGCCAGTCAGCAGGAGCAGTAGGGGCGTCCTGCCTTTCTGCTGCAGGATCAACTGGAGAAAGGTGAGGCGTCTCGCTGAACTTTGGTGGCTGAGCTGCAATGGCTCTATGAGGACTGTGATGATGCTACTACTCAGCTGCACTTCACTCAGGTTTTCTTGTGAGAGGCTACTTCAAGCTGAGAGGTCAGTCTTGGAAGATCCATTGCCCTCAAAGGTTGTACCTGTTATGGGAGCCCAAGAGCATGGTGCTGTGGCATGGTCACTGGAAGGAGAGGAGCAGGCAGAGGTGGTAGTGCCTGGAGCACAGGGCATGCCACATTTGGAGGCCCAGATGCCAGCCCCAGCACCTTTGCTTTATGTGCCAGGACACCCATGTCCTTGGCTCGAGGCAATACAACACCATGTGAAAATGTACGTGCCCCATCCAGTGCCAATCCCAGTGGGATGCCCATACTCAACATCTCTACAAGCCCCTGTAGTAATGGAATCAGAATCAGCAGGAGCAACAGCCCCAGCAGTGGCAGCAGTTGCACCCCAGGTGCCTAGTCTAGTGACCTATCCACTGGCTTGTGGGCTCCAGTGGAGTGCCGGGAGGGAATGGCTCTTCAATGGGTCCAGAGTTACTGGTGTGTCCAGAGTTCCCAGAGTTGCCTTGTCCAGAGTTGCCTGAGTTGCTGGGGCCAGGCAGAATATCCTGAGAACCACCAAGGCATATGCAACCTGGGAGATAGAAAAAGTCCCAAGCAAAAAAAAGGTCGTGATGGTCCACAGGGAAAGATTTCTCTGAGGGAAAGTATAAGCCAAAGCCAAAAAGAGGGTCAGGAGAGACCCCAAAAAAAAGACCCCATGTGGGAGAGCATTAGCCTTTGCCTGGTGCTTTTAATTTTAAAAAAAAAAAAAGAATGTCGTTGGGATTTTAATAGGAATTGCATTAAATCTTTGTAAAAGTTTTGATAGTATGGCCATTTTGGCTATATTAATTCTGCCTATCCAAGAGCATGAGAAATCTTTCCATCTTCTAAGATCTTTTTCAATTTTTTTCCTTAGTGTTCTATAGTTTTCATTGTAGAGGTCTTGTACTTCTTTTGTTAGATTGATTCCCAAGTATTCGACTTATTTGAGTCTAGAGTCAATGGGGAGGTTTTCCTACTTTCTCTTGCTGTGGATTCATTGCTTATATATAGAAATGCATTTGATTCATGGGTATTGATTTTATATCCTAATTTGCTAAATGTATTTATTGGTTCTAGAAGCTTTCTGGAGGAATTTTTGGATCTTCTAAATATAGAAGTATGTCATCAGCAAATAGTGATGATTTGAGTTCTTATTCTATGTAAATCACTTTAATTACATTCATCTGTCTGATTGCTCTGACTAGAGTTTCAAAGAGGGCCTCTCTGTATTGTTTCTATCCTCGGAGGGAATGTTTTCTCTTTTTCTCATTTAGTAATAATATTGGCCTTAGATTTAGCATAGATAGCTTTTACAATGTGAAGGCATTTCGTACATTGTTTGTATAGACCTCACCATGTGCATGTTCAACCATGAGTTTTTGTGGGATGAGATGACAGGATAGGATGAGAAGCAAAAGAATGAATTCCACAGCAGGAGTCATGGAAGAGGAAGATTAATTCAAAGGACTGGATTAAATCCTACTAAATAGAAAATAATTTTGTTTTCAAATTTAAAATAAGGGGGATGTGATCTTTAAATTTCTCCTTCATGAAAATTTCTTCAACTCTTAAAGGATAATACTTTGTATATATTTTCATTCTGAATCAAAAAGACATTTTAATTTTATCTATCTACAAATGTTTGGAGGTTCAGAAAGATTGAGACATGTGTAGGTTTAGAATTAAAAGCCAAGAATGGAATCTTCTTTGATTCTCAAAACTATAGCTATGCGTCCCTTTCATCCCATGATTTTTTGATCAATGAAATAATTTTGGAAGTAAATCCTTTTTTTCCCTAATTTAACTTATTTTCATAAACAAAAATATTAATATGTGGGACTAGGTTTCAGTTTTTGAAGCAATTCACAAACTATTCAACAACACACTTGAACATGAAAATACACTTACTAAGAGAACAGTAGCAGCTCAGAATGTAGCATGTGCTCACAATGAAAGTTCCATGTTGTCCAGTCACCATGGTAATGTGGGATGCACATCTTACCTTGCATTTCAACTCAGTTGGTGTGGTGAGCGAGGTGGTGTCAGTTAAGGTTGGAGAAGACTAGGGAGGTTTTGAGTTCTTGGTTGAACATGGGAAATCTAAACTGCTGCAGGGAAGGTATGTTGTCAGTGATATTTTCAAGGCTGTTTCTTCAAAGGGCAGTTAATGTTTACTGAATATATTTTCCTCTTGATTTTTTTATCTTCAACACTGAATCTTCTCTCCTGTGATTGAAGTATTTGGTGATATTGTTTTATCACTCAATTCATATATTTGCTTGTTCTATTGACCTGGTTACTGAAAATGTTTTTTTCTAAATTTAGAAAATGAACCATTCCTAATGCCAATAACATGTGTGCTTTTAAAGTGAATTACAGGAGGAGGACACCCACCTTGCTTTCATGAGATGAAGAAATAAAGTGAGAGAGAGTATATGGATGCCAAGTAAGGCAATATACATCCCATGACAGGGCAATTAGAAACCAAACCCATCTCAATGTATATGAACATCTAAAAAGAATATTAGAGAAGTCTAAATCAAGACATTTGTAAAAGAAAAGAGGACTGAGACTTCAGGAAAAGTTTCCAATAGCTTGATGACTACAGGATCCCAGGTGTTTGGGGACTACTGGGAAGGAGGTAAAAAGGACAGTGCCTTGAGGTCAGTGGAGTGTATGCCTGATAATGGAGGAAATGAGCGCCTCAGTGGTCTACAGGGGGAGAATCCATTGGTGGAGGTTCACAGGTTAGAGTTAGTGGTGGTTCCATCTAGGCAGATAAGTCTCTAGACCTTGGCCATGCAGGATCTAGGAAAAGGCTTGGGAAGCCAGGAGAAGGAATATGCCTGATCAGAGCTGGTGCATCTGGAGAAATGAAATTTCAACCAGGCATTGTCTGAGTGCTCAGATGATGTCTCAGAATATTAGACTGCAGACATGGGGCAGGCCAGCTTCTGACATGGAAACAACAAAGCATCAGCCCAGAGTATCCATTTCCATGATTAATCCCCACTAACAGGCCATCCAGATGGGAAAAGCACAAGGAAACTTCATTCTGGGCACAGCCATCAAGTGGCAGTTGGTTTAGAATGTCCTAAGTTCTCAAAACAGTTGGTGAGCCCCAGAGAACTCTGATGATTTAGATGGTCAACTGCTCATCAGGAAGGCTCACTGGGAGGACGCTGGCAGTGAGATGACCCTGGGGGAGGATGGCTACAAGTATGGACTCTACCATTGACCTTCAGAGAGGCTTCATTTGCATGAAATTATCATTTTTAAGTCAGTAATTGTAATGAAGAGACAGGAGCCCATGTTATAACTTGAACATTTTTCATGGTGTCTGCTACTGAAACCTCATGCCAAAGAGGCCTTAAAGAAGAAGTATTTGAAAAGAACTAAGAAGAGTTCTGGCCTCCTGGTTCTAGTATATATGCTAGAGGACTCAATTGCTCAGGGATTTCTGGTCCCAGCTAAATAGCTAAATTCCTGTCCCATATCCACTGCTCATCATTCTTGTGAATCTGGGCAAGTCACATAAAATCTCTAAATTACAAACATCTAAACTCAAAATTGTGGTGGACAGACTCTGCTCCACCCATGCCTTTAGGCTGATGTGGAGTCACAGGAGGTCACAGATATTATCCATCTGTAAAGAATGAGGAATAGACTTTCTTTACCCATTGCTCTAGAGGATGACCTCTGTTTAACACCTCTCTGTTCAAACACTGTCAACGATTGAGCTTATTTTTCCACACATTCAATGAAGTGTCCTATTTAATGACAGAACACATTAGCACCCATATGAAGCTCCAGTCCTCTTAAGGATGCATGGATGTGATCATTGTCAGCCTTATACCATTACATGGATCAGATGCACACTTTTTGCAAACAATTGAGAAGGGGTTTATTTAACTGCACAGGTATTTAATTTTTGAGGTAGGATTTGAACAAAAGCCACATACATAACCACAGCCTCTGCTGATGGTCACTGTTTTCTCTGCCTTTCTATGATTCCGCCTTAGTAATTCTTTTGACCACACAATATTGTGTTGGGTTGTAGACCTCACACATTGCAATGTTATCCTAAAGCTCAATCTGACTCAGGTGCTTTGCTGCCCCAATGGTGAAAAATGAACTCAGTAGTGTGAACTCTAATAACATTCAAATCCCTCCTTCAAAATTTATTAAACATAACTTTTGTTATTTTTAAAAATTTTTATTAGTTATCTATTGACCTTTATTTATTTATTTATTTAAATGTGGTGCTCGGAATCAAACCCCGTGCCTCACACATGCAAGGCAAGCACTCTCCAAATGAGCCACAACCTGAGACTCAGATTTTATTATTTTTAACTCTGTTAACGACTGCAAAAATTACATCAGAAATTTTTTCTAATGTTCAATTGTAACATTGTCTCCCTTGCTCTGCTAACTAATACTCTACTCTCACCTTCTATGATCAATTTTTCAGTTTCCACAAAAGAGTGATATTATGCAGCATTTATCTTTGTGTCCCAGACCTATTTCTGATAACATAATTATCACCTCTTGTTGTTGAAAATGACAGAGCAAACAAATACAAGAAATATTCAAGTTTCTGGGCATGCTATTAGTGTATATATATGTATATATATACTTGAATTCAAAGCTCAAATTATACCCCCAGATATTTATAATGATCACTTATCAATTAAAACTGGTTGAACTGTTATTTGAATTATTATTGATGACCCTGTGTTTTCTTGCTAGCATCTTGTCAACAGCTCTGTTTTATCACATTTCCGAAGCTGTTGCCTCCCATGTTGGAAGAAGCCCCCAAAGGCAGAAGACTTATGCAGGCCTTGGTCCAGAGGAGTCTGCCTCTGGCCACCAAACAGTGTTGTGCAAAATGAAAAGTCCAACAAAGGTACTGTGGAATTCCTGAAATTGTGTCCATTCTGCAATAATGATTCTAGTTGATTCAGAGTTCCAATTCTTCTTTTATTTAACATGTACAAATTTACATGCTTTGAGTCTTTCAGCAGTGCTATAGCTCCAGAAGTAAAGATCTAGTTACCTTTTAATTTTGTGCACTTGATTCTTTCAACTGTTGATGGACATCTGGGTTGATCATACAATGTATTTATGGTGAATGCTACAAACATTGAAGTGATTGTTTCACTATAGTATGCTGACTTGTAGTTCTATAGAATAAGCAGGGAGGGAGTGTAATAGCTGAGTCCTATGAGTTCCACTCTTGGGCTTTTCAGGAATCTGCACATTGCTTTCCAGAGTTGTCATAATAATTTACAGACCCACCAACATTGTGTCAGTGTACCTTCTTTCTCCTATCCTTCCTGGTATTTCTATGCTTATCCAGTTTTCCCAGCACTATTGGTTTAAACCATAATCTCCTCTCTAACATATATTTTGGTGCTGTTGTCTGGTATCAGGTGGATGTAAGTATCAGGTGGGTTGTCTCTGGTATATTCTATTCAAGGATTTTCATATCTATTTTCAGTTCAATAAGATACTGTTTTTGCTACTCATCTCTGTAATAAAATGTAAGGTTGGTTATAACTACCACGCCCTGGGAGCCTTGGTCCTGATCTGGATGTGGGTGGCGGCTCTGCTGTGCCCCCACTCTAATTGGTGTGACGTGTCTACCACGCTGGCAGACCTCTAGGCAGGTGGGTCGCAGTTCTGCACAGCCCCCACTCCCAATGGGGGTACCTGACTACCTCTCCAACGGGTTGCTGACCCCCCTCCGGACCCGGGCGGCGACCCTGCTCCACCCCCACTCCAACCAGTGTGATGCGACTGCCTCAGTGTCCACCACCTTGGCAAGCTACCTGGCCTGTCTTGCCAGTGGGTCGCTGGTCCTATTCTAGGCGTGGGCGGCTTCTCTCTTCAGCCCCAGCTGCATTTGGGGTTTCATGATACCACGCCGGCGGGTCACTTGGCCTGCTCTGGGCGCAGGTGGAAGCTCCACTCTGCCCCCACAGCATCCAGCAGGACCCTGGCCAAGAAGCAGTCACCGCGGGTTCTCTAGCCTTGGGCCAAAGCAGCTTAGGTAGCAAGAACCCCGCCTTTCCGATCCGGATACACTCTCTCCGCTGGGAGCTGGCTCCAGCGAGCGACCCCCACGGGTTCCCCAGCCCCAGGCCAAAACTGTCCCGGGAGTCAGAACCCAGTCGCCCCAAGCTCAGCGCATGCTCCACTCGGAGCTCGCCTTCACAGGCAATCTCCGCAGATTCCTCAGACCTGGGCCCGGTTAGCCCCGGGAACCCAAGTCCCGGGAACCCAAGTCCCGCTGCTCAGTGCCCGGCGCACACCTTGCCAGGCATGAGCCTCCAAGAGTATTCTCCACAAGATCCCCAGTCCCGATCCTGAGCAAGAAATCTGTCTGCTAGACGCAGGCAAATGCCAGCCTGAGATCACCTGTTCCGTAGCTGAATGAGCTGAGATCAGCAGAACAATGGGATGATTACATCATCTCTCCGAGATGGCGGCCGCCATCCTCCTCCGTGATCAGACCGGTGACTGGAACCACCGCTTCTCTCCTCTGTCTCAAAGCCTGAACTCAGCACCAAGCGCTGCCGATGTATCACTGGCGGGAGCCCCCCCCCCCAATCCTTATCGCTGTTCTCCTTCTCCTCATTGTTCTCCCGCTCCGGCACCCTGCCGATCCCCAGCGCGTGCCACAGACAACCAGCCGCGGAGCGATCAGGCTATGCGACCCTCCGTGCGGAGAAATGGAGCTCCCACAGCCGAACCTCGCACGATGGAAACCTGTCCATTAGATTCTGTAGCGCCTCAATTTCACTGGAAATTCCCAACAAGATATCCTTCAGCCGTTTCATATCGTCTTTCACTGGCTCAGTGACGCGGCGCACTGGAGTGATGCATGCCCTTCGCTGCCATCTTCTGGAACCTCACCCTCTTTCTTGATGGGCCCCTCGCTCAGCTTCAGACTTGGCCTGACATTTTCCGTGACATTTGCTGCAAAGAAATAGAGTCATAAATCCAAAGGTTAAATTTGCACAGTGCCTTGCACGGATGGTAAAAACTATGGTCCCTCCACCCATCAGGAACCCCATGGGTGGAGGTTTGTGTTGGATGGCCCACCTATCTCACCACTTCTCTAAGGCAACCCAGTCACCGGGTCCCCAATTGGGTACCTGGGCCCACCAGGCCCTGAAGTTGGGCTCATAGGGATGTTTATCAGAGAGAATATTACCTTCCCTACTCTAAAACCAAGACCTTGAGATGCCCTGCAGTAAAGAAGAAAAGAAAGGGTTTCAGCATGATTTAACACAGCTGATCCCAAATTTGACCATAAAACCCTTGTTTGATATCTGCCAATTGTGAAGCTTCAAATCCATGGACTGCGATTCATGAGGGCCAGTTAAGAATGTCGAGGTATTTACTGGAGGGCCAAAGAGCACCCCTGGGCATGAGACAGGCTATCTGAATGAGGCTAAGTCAGTTCCTAACACCCCTACATCCCATATCAGCCCAGGTCCATGTATCAGAGTGTTGAACGGGGCTCACTGCCTGCTAGGGTCCAACTGGGCTGACCTGGGAACTCTGGTTTCTGTTCACTCTGCATCTCTCCAAGGCTGCTTAGGAAGGTCTTCCAATAGCCTCTGCCTCCTGGCCCCATTGACTGGGTCTGGCTACCCTGAGGAGGGTCATCAGGGTCCATGGACAGCCTCCATCAGAACAAGACAGTCAGAAGAAAGCATCAGAGTGCCATCAAACAAGGCAGGTCAGAGCCACCATCATTTCAGTCTATCTTACCACAGCAGAGCAAGGCCATGGACTCGACCCAGAGATAGGGAAGACTATTAAACTCAGCTAATGAGGCTGGAAACTATGTAAAGAGGGTTGGAGAGAAGGGGCCCTGAAGCAACCCCTGCAGAGATGGCCATCCTTAGAGCTGAGAACCTGCTGGGTTATTTGCATGAGAAGGGAGCTGCATCTCTAGAGTCCTGCTACATGGCTGTGGCCAGTATAAGAGGCCAAGGCAGGTTTCAATAAGTAAATTATCTTGCATTTTCTGAAAGGGATTCCACACATACCAATAAAGCATGATGAACAAGAATAGTTTCTGATGTGCAGAATATTTAAAATACAGTGACAATAGAAGAAACTGCAGCACAAAACACCTGGTATGGTGGGACCCAGCCAGGCCCATGCACTCTGGAGATGGTGTAGATCGATACAGGGGTGTGGGACTGTGGGCCCACCCTGCTGGCTGGGCATCCAGTGGTGGCTCTGTAACTGTCTGTGCTTTAAAGCACTTAACCCTAGGGGAAGATCACTTTCCTTCATTTGTCTGGTTCAGATTAGGGTCTGCAGACCAGGAATGAATGAACAAATAAGTAGATGGTGGTTAGCAAATGCAATATCTAGAATTTGGTCACAAGGAGGATGCTAGTGATGTTGATCAAGCTGTGGGTGCACTTAGCTACAGGGAAGGGACACTAAGAGGTGCAAAGACTGGCCCCTGAGAGTGTACTCATGGGGCTGGAGAGGAGGTAGGGTGTACAGTTCTTAGGGCTTATACCATGGGTGGCTACTGAAGTTTGAGCAGTCCTGCTTGAGGGTCAGAGGTCAGGGCTCACCAGGCTGGGTACCTGGAAGCATAAACTTCACTGATGAGGCACAACCAAGTACCTAGGGCCCTCAGTAACCCTATGACAGGGTTGGGGTAGGTTTTACTTGCTCATACACTCCCTCCACTGAGGGCACACACACACACACACACACACACACACAGACATACAGACACATACACACACACACACAGCATGTCTCTAAGGTCTCCTGGACTCCATGTCCTCCCTTTCCTTTTCATGTCCTCTCTGTACACTTCCCATGGCACTGATGGCCTTCAAGTGGCTTGATTCAAGGATTCTCTCACTGTCCTCCTCTGTTATTCTTGGCCCTGAACACTCCATGTCACTCTCACCACTTTGAAACTCCTCACCCTGCTGGGCCCCTCTGTCTGGTCCTCTATGCTGGTGCTGCCGTGTCAGGATTATTGGGAACTGGCTCCCTGTGTACTCTGGGCCTTTTTCTTCTTTGCCTGTTGAATCCTTAGCCTTGCTGGGGCTTGAAGGCTGCTGGAAGCTGTTGGCTTTCCTGGTGGCAGCCCTGCCCCAGGATTTGGTTACCATTCATTCTGAGTCCCTACTGGAGGCAGGCACCCTGTGACAAGTGCTGTGTCTCTAGCAGCCTGTCCCTCAGAGGTTCAGCTGGGTTCTGGACTGGACCTTACTGAGCCCTCCATGTTTGCTGTTTCACTGTAATGTTGCTCCCAGTTCTGCTGCAAATATGATCCCACCTGCCACCACCTGTCAACAGAGTGACCTTGGCTGAGGGTTGCTTTCAGGGAAATGCTGAGCTGGTATCTGACATGTTTTATATTTTGTGATTCAGACCACCTTGGAGGCAGATGTCCATACTCTCACACCTTGTGAATGAGGAGACAGAGGTTCCAAGAGTGAAGACAGGTCGTCTGAGTCCCACAGCTACACAGATGGTGAGCACCTGGGTCCATTAGCCCAAGGGCAACCCAAGCTGACTACGTCTTCCCCCATGCCTGACTGTAAGGGCCAAGCCAGCTTAGGTGGCATAGGTGTTAAAGACCACATGTATGTTGGGTCACTCTTCCTCCTAGGCAGGCTGTGCCTATACAAGGCCAAGAGAAGATTCTGAACATATGAATATTTGTGGTTCTGTGGAGTTGGAGGACCTGGATTCTTCTGTCTACCCGGGCTCAATGGATTTACGAAGTAAAGCAAACAAGATATTTGTGTGCCTATTCCTGAGATGAGAGGATGGAGGCTCCAACAATAAATGAATGATCCAGTCAGGGTCACAGTGAATTGTGGGGTGACCTATCCCCAGGCTCTTTCCACATATCCTCATCCCTGTGACTCATTGTCATTTAATCATTAGTTCACTCACACATTCACTTAACAAGCCCTGAGTGAGCATAGCTGTAAAATAGACCAAGTGCTGGGTGGAGGGACATGAGGACCACCTGCTCTGGAGGAATTCACAAGCTGCTAGGGGACAATTTGGAATTTACTACTTCTCCCCTCCTCAAGTTCCTGGAGGTCAACACCATTGAGGCAGACCAGGGAATGTCAGATACAGGAAAGGAATCTCCCCATAATCTTGAGATGAATTTAACAAACAGAAGCATCTATGAGATGCCTCATCTGCCAGCCATGGGCCACTTAGGGCAAGTCACAGTACCTCATTGACCCTCCAGTGACTCTGAGATGTGGGGGCTATGATTGCCCATTTCACAGATGAACTCAGAGACATACACAGTCTACCCAGGTTCTACATAGCCCAAAGGAAGCAGATCCAGACCTAATCCCACCCATCTGCTTTCATCTCTGTGCCCAATCCAGACCTATATTTTCCCTAGGGAGTAACAGTCCCACCACACAGGGCAGGTCTATGCTGGGCAAGCCCCTCAATGTACAAGGAAGAATGTCAGCATCCAGTAGCTGATGGCCATGGGCTGAGACAAAGTTCACAGGGTCAGAAGAGGGAGGGAGACTGGATTCTTCTACAGCAAAAGTCATAGCCCAGAATGGCATGAGTGGTTGTTGGGGAACCCTAGGGAGCAGACTCTGGGGCTGTAGAAGAGGGACAATGAAGTGGCTGCTCTGGCCTGGGAGATGGGAAGCAAATGGCTGTTTGGGGTCCCTGGGAAGGGAGAAGCAGAGCCAGCAGCTCCTGCTGAATTGAGCTGGGTGACTCTCTCATCTGCCCCAACCCCCCTGTGAGATCTGCAAAGCACCAGGAAAATATCCTCCTCCAGGTCTGGACAGGAGACACCCATATCCTTCATCCCACAGTACTTATGGCCCCCAGCATGTACTTCCCAACACACAGGTCCAAAACAAAATTTTCAAGCCAACTAGAAATTTGAACTTCTAGAAGTATGGATGACATAGGCACTGTCCACTGTAGTGCCCACTGATATTTAATGACATAGCATAATGTTAGTGGACTTTGCCCTTTCTTCCTGACACTTCAGCTTCTTCACCAGGGTCTCTATCACTCCTGGGCCAGTTTTCCTGTCTCACACCTCATTTCCAGAGCATTTCCCTTCTGCTGTCTGAATCCTTGAGATCTCACAGAAACCCCAGACTTCATCCCCAATTCAGGATGGGTTTCCATGGCTCTGAAGAAGCCACATGTCTTGGCCTTGAATCAATGCTCCCCCTTAGGCTCCTCAATGAGATATGCATGAGGAACAGTTCCAAACCAACCTGGATCCTCAGACACATGAGATTGGATGATTTTTCCTGAATGACTGCCTAGTTACTTCGAATATGAAACCTAATAGGTTAGGGCAATAGTTCCACTGAACCACTCTAGACCAGAGCAGCTCTATGAAGAAGGGCTCTAGCCCTAGATCCTGGGTTTCCTCAGACCTTCCTAATTTGTGCCTGTTGTACTCACATATTATTACTAGTGTCTTCTCCACTCCCAGAAAGTCCCAATATAGATGATAAATTTTGGTCACTCTATCTCAAATAACTGTCAAATGACTCAATGATGATCATGATGAGAAGGAAGAATGAGATAAGGTCAAGGATGGTGATCATGACTGAATGATTTCCCTCAACTCATAAGATCAGCTGTCCTTATCTCTAGGCTGGATCTTTCCATTCCACAATGTTCTTTCTTCCTTTTCTGAGGGCCAGGCCTGATGCTGAATGCTAATAAACCCCACATGTCAATGACCTTGTAGATGAAAAAGATGGCATAAAAGATATCATGCTGGGTTCAGGAGGAGCCCCTGGGAGTTCCCTGAGACAGTTCTGCTTCTCTCCTGTTGGGATGCATGTCTCAATCCTTCCTCTGGCCTTGGACTCCACACATTCTGGGGACTGGTGGCAGGTTCCATCTTAGGAGTCTGGGCTGTAGCTTCTCCTTCCACAGCACCCCCATATGGGCATGACTCTCCCACTACTCAGGACCCAGAAGCTGTGGTTTCCCCTAGGGACTGTCCCAGGTCTCAGGGAGAAAAAAAGAGACTGTGCCTAAACATAGCATCCCAGCTATACCAATGCCCAGCCTCAGCTCCCCTCCCGCCACCATCTCCTTCACCTGCAGCAGATGTCTCACCACAGACCACATCCTCACATGGGGGACACACTCAGAAATTCAGAAATTTGGGGTTGGCTGGATCCTGGAAATCCTCAGGGGACTTGGCATGGGACCTCCCCAGCTGTTGCAGCTGCAGCTCTAGAGGCCCTCGCACTCCCTGCTCCATACTGACATACACTGAGAGCTGAATTCTGGCAGTGACAGAGGAGTTTTGGTCTAGCTGGCCCTTTTTTCAGTGTTCATGGGGCCTGGATTTTCTCTCTTGGGTTAAACATGTAGGTATGCCCTTGTAGTTTCTCCTCTGTCAGAAGGACTTGCCCTAGCTTCCTGCTGCTTCCTTTACTCACAGGCCTCAGAGACTCCCTGTGAGTATAGGGTGCTCGTCCTTCCCAGGCCCAAGTGTCCTCAGCTTCCTGCTCCATGCCACCCCCTATGGTTCTTCTCATGTCATGTCATTGCCCCACTGTAGAGTAGGGAATTGGGGATTCTGAGGCAGAGGATGACAGTATTGTTCTGGGAACATAAGAATGGTTCTGAGCCTCTGAATTCTCAGTTTGGGGCTAGCTCTGGGTATTCAAGCCCCATTAGAGAGGCCTCCAAGATCTTAAGTACCTTGCCTCCTCTGGTAATATTTGGGGAGGAGAATATCCCCTACCCCAGCTCTCCCTAGGAATTGGAAGACTATTCTGCCCTAGTAGAATATGGTAACACACACTCACTGACCTGACATGGATATTCTAGTTCCTTCTATTGATGACTCAATGTAGGAAGGGAGAGGGAGTTTTTCTTGCCTAAGACACCCAGCAACTTTGTATAAAGTCTGCGTCCTGGGACTTGACCAGTACCAGCCAAGACCTGGGAGGGCCAGACATTTTAAAACACCTGGGATGAAGCCAGACTAAAACTGGATGCTGTTTTTTTTTGGGGGGGGCAGTTTTAATTCCTTAACTTCAATCTCTCCATCCAAGTGCTTAGAGTGCAACCTGATATGGACAGTCCAATATGGGGCAGCAGAGACCAGTGATGTGGAGCTGAGAGCCAGATAGTTTTGAAGCTCTTCTTCATGGGGGAAGCTGGACATCAGGTGGAAGGCTGCAGGATTGGTTACAGGAGGAGGGATATATGTATATGCTACTCGTTCTGTATTCCTGCAGTGATAGCTTTCTATCATTCTAACAAACACCAGAAATAATCAACTTGCATGGATGAAAGATCTCTTCTACCTGTCAGGTGTGGACATTTTGGTCCATGATCAGTTGACTCCATCACTTTGGTCCTGAAGTAAGGAAGTCGACCACGTTGGGCAGCACATGGTAGACAGGATGTGCCCACTGCATGGTGGTAAGGAAAAGAGGAAAAGAGAGGGGAACAGGGACCCCATAATCCCCTTGAAGGGCACACCATCTATGACTGGAGACCTTCCACAAGCCCCAGATCTTGAAGGTTTCACCATCTCAACACTGCCATAAGATCAGACTGCAAATCAGTGACCTTTCTGCCTACACTCTCTGCTCAACTTCCAGCTAAGAACTTGAGATGGCTTTAAAAAAACTTGTTAAAAAAAGTTAGAAACTGTGCATTGTTAACAAAACAGAATGTTGCGGTGTTTTGTTTCTTTTTGTTACAATGATACTTCACAAGAATGTTTATGTTTTTTTGACATATGACTGTAGAGAAAAGGCCTGAAAGGAAATAAAAAAAAATACCAAAGACATTTCAAATTAGAATTAACGTGGTCTGCAACATAATGTTCAAAGGAAGATGCATTCAAAGGCAAACACTAACCACAATTTTGTTCACAAAGCTCAATGTTAAATGAGTCCTATGTAAAAACTCACTTAGAAATTATATCCCTGCGTGGACTTCAAAAGCTGATCTTACAATTTTTTTTTGAAAAATATTTAACTAAAGAATGTTTTGTTCAGCAGAGCTAGTCATTAGGCTGGCTTTTTCATCATTTTAACAATTTCCATCTTTTCTTCAGTCACATTTCAGCTAACTACTACATGGGACCATGTGATGATGCTTTGGAACCCAAGCACATTTTGTATTGTTTGGGATCCAGATTGGAGTCATGACAGACAGGAGGGCATTGGACATGCACTACACCTGCTTTCTGGCTTCTGAACATCTTCTAACCTGCTTGAGAACACTGTTGAAGATGTCCACATCCTTCAGCCCTCGCCATGGATGGAAATTGCCACCCACTTGGACAAGATGTCCCTTATAAGTACAACTCATGCCAAACCCATGGTTTCTCCAGAAGCCAGTTTTTGAGTAAAAGGAAAAATGGTTGTCCCTGGTAACTTTCCCGCCATGAATAATCTTTTAATCATACTGTCTAAAGATGAGTGGGGAATGTGTTTATTGGCCCCAAACTCCATTGGCTCCACACTGTTGCAGGAGTTCCATGGTAAACACCAGGTCAACTTCACAGAAGAAGTAAAAATATTTGTTATGAAATGGCAAGATCCCACTCTGAGGGCCAGAACAATTTAAAATTCAACAGATACAGGCAAAATCTTCATAACACCTTTAGGGTACTTACTGCTATAATCTCATCAGTTCCACTAGTTTGGCCTAATCAGGGTTGGAGTTAGAATTAAAAACTAGTACAACCAATTTGGCATGATGATTTGGGGTGGGACATGTCTTCCCCAAGTTTCCCAGAAACCTCACAAACATGTCAGAACGTCCAGACAATGGCATCAGTATATGACATTTTCATCTTTGGGCTCTTTGCTTTTGTTCATGGATCCAGGGAACTGGAAAGGAACAAGCTTCTTCAGGGAATTGGAGAGGAAGTATAGGTATCCAGACTTCTGGTTGATTCTGCTGGCCAGCTCCTGAGTCTCCAGTTCTTCATGCTCCACAAACTGGATCTTGCTGAAAATCTGCTGTAGGTATGCATGCCTCCTCATAGAAACTGTCATCTTCTTTCCTTTATACTTCCTGCATAGAAGCAGAAGGTTCAGAATGTACTCTGCCCTATACATGGGATTCACCACAGGATGATAGCCACAATGTATCTCCTTTAATTCCATGATGCATTCCCGGGTCTTGATGGTGGCCTTGATCATTTCCACTACCTACATAAAGATGTTATCCAAGGCTTCCATCTAGGCTGAGTCCATTCTCCTTGGAAGGGAGGGATGCAGGTTGGCTAATGGTCCACAGCCAAGTGCAAATTCTTCCCATTCAGAAATTCCCATAGCAGAATTTCCTCTTGAGTGCAGACCTGAAACCTCTTGAAGGAAGCAGGGATTCCCAGATGTTGGTCTTCTTTATGCATCTCTGTGTTTCTGCATTTGTTCATTAGGCTGATTTCTCAGTGGAGCTGTATTGTGTGATGATGCTGCTCTGCAGTCTGGCAACTGAGAATGTAGCTGTGCAGTTTGTACTTGTAGCTTGGGTTTTTGTTCAGGTTGTATGTGATAGCTTGGTGAATCTTACTGTTCTGGAGATCTCAGATGTACTTCTTTTTGTTTTTTTTTTTCCTCATTAAAAAAAAAAGCTGATGCATCTCAAAAGACCAATGACACTTCTGTAGAGCTGAGTCCTATCTGCCTGAGAAACAGGGCTCACTGATATTCAAGCTCCTCAAGAATCTCTTCAGATGATCTCCTTTGATGTAAATATCATCATCTGCTTCTAGTTCACAGTACAAGCAGTGCTCATGCATATACTTGAGCATCATAAATGTCTTGTGGGATGATTAAGTACAATCCACGCCTCATAGTGGCACTACTGGAATTGGTACAGATGTGTCCGAACACTCACTAGAGAAAAACACCATGAATTGTTTTGGATCCTGTTCTGAAGATAGCCACAGAAGGAGTCTGAAGTATTTCTAGGTGGTCATGACTACGACACAGAGAAGTATCCTGTTATGTGAGGCCACCAACTGGGCCAAGCCTAGTGGCCACAGCTGAGCCCCAGACATCTTCTTTTGCCCTGCAGGCCTGGGATCCTTTTGCTGTGGCCACAGTCCTCTAGTCTGGTGCAGCACCACAGACCCACTTGTTCCAGCTCTGAAGCATGGGGCATGACAAACCTGTGAGGCCAGCACAAAGCCCAGCAGGAGTCAGATCTGAGGCAATAAGCAGAGCTAGGCTCGCCAACTTGCCTGGAGTCATGTCCTGCCATTCTGACTGTGGGGCTGCTACCACCACCTCTGTTTAGGAGCCTGCCCACCACAGCTCCCAGTGGCAGACAACAGCTTTCCCTTGTGCCAGAAGGCCTGGTCCCAGATGCTCAGTGGGTGCCTAAGGCCAGCTATGCCCATAACAGCCCCGGAACTGACAGCAGGCCTGGTGCTGAAGCTTCATTATGCACACCTGTCTGCACCACACTGACCTGCTCCTTTAAGAGGGGAACATGTCTTGCACATGCAATCTACATATCCCGAGCAAGGCCACCATGACTATTCTTGCTTTGGCACAGAAGTGAATGAGCAGTGCAAAGGCAATAGCAATGGCATCTGCTCAGAGACTTTGTCCTGCCCTGATGGTGCCCCAGCAGGCTCTGCCTCTGTTCTCCTTGTGGCCTAGACTGCTGCTGCTGCTACACATCCTCAGACCTGGCTCACCATTGCCCTTTGATATATTTTGAGTTAATTTTTGTGCATTGTGAGAAATAAGGGTCGAGTTTTATTCTTCTACATATTCTACCATGCTTTTTCTGTGATAGAGTCAGAAGCTCATGGAGACCTGTGAAGCCATGGGCCAAAATTTAATGCTCCCTTCTAACTTGTTCCTGTTAGGTATAATGGTCACAGTGAAAAAAAGCTGACAACCACCAATGGGACAGTTACAGAGCACATTTGGGATTCTGGTAGTGCTACCCAGCATGCAATACTGAGGGGAGACCTAAGACGTAAAAAGGGTAAGAGATGGGAACTTGAGAACCTGAAGAATTAATATCTCTGCTAAAGGTACTTACATAGCTGATCATAAATACTAACAATGATATAGTTTTGTGCTTTAGTTTCTAACATATTACCATGTGAATTAAAGACAGGAGAAATTAAGTTCACAGTTTGAATCAATAATGGAAATGAACACAAGAATGCCAGTATGCACATCATACTTGTGACCACAGCATCATAAACAAGAAGGAATAGATGAGGGTAGGAGGAGAGGGAACATGGTAATAGAACTCAGGTAGCATCATTGCAAACTATGTTGATAATGATGTAAAGCATATAGAAACCACTGTAAAATTAAATTTCAAATAGAGATAAAAGGATATGAAAGGTAACAAAAGTGGTATGATGGGAAAAATAAAACAATCACAATAGAAGCTGCTAGTGGAACAGTGAGGAATCTAAAAAAAAGGATAAAACACATGTAGAAAACAGCACATTGACAGAAGTGTATCATTATCTGTGATGACATTAAATGGAAAACATGAGTCTTGGTTTCTCAATACCTAAAAAGCCTGCATCCACACAAAGTTTCACACAATTTCTCTACACTATTGCATGTGGGGAGATAGGCTTGGGTTTGACGGATTCTCTTCTAACAGAAACAAAGCATTTGGTACATGAACTTGACTTGCCATGACTTCCTATGCACTGTCAATGCCATCAATCTGATACACAGGACAGGGCACATTTTGGCACCACTGGCACAGAGTGAGGCTGGACATACTGAAAATAGGCTCTCCAGTGACAGAAGATTTGGGGTCCTCAGGAGTGGGGCTGCTACTCTGTGAATCCTCAACAAGCAAGTGTCAGTGGGAGGGCATTCAGAGAAATCCAGAAGAGAAGCTGGGGTTGCTTAGAGTTCAGGATCACTCCTGAAATGGGGGTGAAAAAAAGGAGTCCAACTATAGTCCCTGAATGAACATCAGGAGAATTTAAATTGTGTCTGGGGTTGCAGTGACATTACAGTGATATTCTGAGGGTCTGAGTAACACAGGGTCACCCCCAGGACACTGGAAATAGCCAAGGCACAAAAAGGACCTCACCTGGGAAATGAACTGAAGGAGGCTGATTGTATGTGTAAGCATGGCAGACCAGCTGGTTGAATTTCATAAGGGAGAGCACACTAAACTCAGATGCTGTAGGAGGGAGCACAGTGTGAGAAGATGGGGCTTCTAGGGTCTATTTCCTTCTCCCAGCATGACTGCATGTGCCTCCTGCTAATCTCAGGGAACTATTTACCACTGTCCAGAAGTCAACACTGGGAAGGCTTCTCTATCCTAGGGTCTTCCAAAGATGCCTACACAGTCTTTTCTGGCATTTCCTCCCACCTCCAGCCATACATACTTTTCCTCAGGAAGAATTTCCTATGTGGTCTTGCATGAGGGAAGGGGGCACTTGGTCACTTCTCCCTGCATGGACAGGCTCCCTGAGGAGAATCTCAGATTGACACTGACTTTCACCTGCCTCAGTTCATAGCCCTGAACCTGGCATTCACCTTAGTTTAGAGGCAGGATCCTCTCTGCTTGAGGAATACTTGACAACTCATTTTTAAAGTTCATCCATGGAAACTGTGACACTGATGAACTTCATAGAAAATAAGGGACCTAAATTTGTTTTGTCTGTTAGGACTAGATTGTGGTGCTTTTTAACATGTCACATAAAGCATGGAAAATTTAAAAATAAGAATAAATGTGGCCACTTATGGTTCACTGCAGAATGAGATGTGTCAAACACAATGTTTGAGACTAAAATTGGTGGTAAATCCACAAAAGTAGGCAGTTGATTAAGTAAAAAATATATAACATGTGAAATGCATAAAAGCATGTCAACAAGAACAGAAATATGAAATGAAATGCCAAAGATGAAACCAAAGTCCATGTAGGAGATACTGAGAGGACTATGAGGAATGTGAGAGTCCATGGTGACCTTATGCTGAGTCACTTGTCATCAGTGGTCTCTCAGCAGGGAGTTGCCTTACCCTTGAACAGGAACAAGAAAGGGCAGCAGCCCATCTGAAGTAGACCCAGATGAAAAGCAAACAAACAAATAAATGAACAACAACAACCAAAAAAAAAAAACAGCTCAGAAGAATTGGAAAAGTGGCAACAGGGTCAACACCTGGAAAGTGACTCTAACCAGCAGTCAGGAAAGTCAAGGGGATAGTTTGCCCAAAGCAGCTTGAAGCAAGTTGAATGCTGAACCTCCAACTCCTCAGTCTCTTCTTTTGTCCCCACAGCTGATTTGATGGGCTTCCTATTAGTAGTATGCCCAGAGGATTCATAACTTCCATGTTGACCAAACACACACTTACCCAAAAAATCTAGAGATGAACAAGAGTGCTCTCAGGGAGCCCGGCTGTAACTGTGCATTTGAGGAAAGAAACCAATGAAGAAAGTTGTCCAGCAAAGGCATCTCAGGGACTCTTATGGTTTGGATATAGGGTGTGCCACAAATACCATGGGGGAGGCAATGCAAAAATCTTGAGAGGAAAAAATGAAAAGGTTGTGCGGTGTAAACTAACCAAGGTTAAATCCAGTGATATAGGTGTTAACTATATGCAGGTAGACTGTGGTGAATGAGGTTGTCTTGGGATGAGACTTTGGGGTTTCTATTTTGTTCCTGGTTTCCCTGGGAGACAGAGGTCTCTCTGCTTCGTGATTGTCATGATTCAAGATGTTTTTCTTGTCTATGTCATTTGGCCATGATATTCTGCCTCAGTTTAGAAACAGCAATTGAAATGGCCATATATGACCTGTCAAATCTCAGAGCCTGAGTCAAAAAAAAAATTCCTCCTTTCATTTTTTCTTGTAAGATTTTGATAACAGCAAAAACCTACCTGACTAGTCATGAACCAGAAAGGCCATTCTATATTCAGAAAGCTGCTCTAGGCTGCTAAATTCCATGGTGAATATCCTGATACCCCATCTAGTACCCCTCATTCCTTGCGTTTTGTAAATTGAGCCAGATGCCCGAGTTATTCTGGGTTATGAAAGAGTTGAAGCGTCAGAACCATGCTGGAGGTGAATCCAAGGACATTTGAACAACCGGACCACTCCTCTCTATGTAGCAGCCTAACAGATACCCATATGCAGGCATGAGTCACACGATTGAAGGGATTCACTTCTAGTTTCCATGACTTGTATAACAGAAATCATTCCTCCTACTACCAGAAATATACATGTGATCAATTTTGAGAAATACACTGAAGCTATCACATTTTTAAATAAATATGGCACCATATTCTGTGTGTGTCAAGCAGAAACTCATTGCCACTTCCATGATCACTCAGTCTCCACCTATACATAATTATGATATCCAGGCTTCATGTAATAAGATGATCCATCAAACTGCCACCCCCCAAAATGTGCATCTTTTCCAAGCAAGAGAATACAATACACTTTTTGACCTCAAGTACGTTCATTGTCCTCCACCTATGATATCCTGTAAATTAAATATTGAAATAAAATGTTAACTTTTTTTTTTTCCTTTTGAACCAGGGATTGAACTCAGGGTCACTAGACCACTGAGTCACATCCCCAAGCCTATCTTGTGTTTTATTTACAGACAGGGTCTCACTGAATAGTTTAGTGCCTTGCTTTTCTTCAGGCTTCTTTCATAACATGATCCTGCTTCAGTCTCCCAAGCAGCTGGGATTACAGGCATGTGACACCGGTCTTGAATAGTTACATAATTTTAACACACCTATGTTAGTTGACACTAGAATCAATCAGAGGAAGGAAAACATATTCAAATACATTCTCATTAAAATAAATATTTCCATAGAATTCTAATTCCTGTGATTATCATTGGTAATTTCTCACTTGTCTATTCTAATTCCCTTCACCACCAAAAAAAAAAATGCTTTGGCTAGTGTTGATCTCTAGCTAGTACTGCCAGGTGGTAGGCACAAATCATCACTCCATACAACATAGGTGCACCAGTAGCCCTGCTGAGTTGGATTGTCTTGGTATTCTGACCTTAACTGCAGTCCAAGGAAGGACTAGAGAACATGCTTCTTTCCATGCATTGCCTCCTTATTTTGAGTCAGCAATGGCAAAATAATTCCCCTAATTATCAGGAACAATCATGACCTCATAGCCACAACTTGGTCTAATGATTCCTTGTCATGAGTAGCAAAATAGAGGCTTAAACCCAGGTTACAGCAGTCATTCTTTTGTCCTGTGTTTGGAACTAAGTCCTCTTCACTAGATCAATAATAGGGTTCAATTACTGAAATGGGAAGTAAACATTGTGCTAGTGAGTCACTAGTGTGTGGAGTCATTCCCAGTCCCAGGCCCTCATTCTAGCTTCAGGAATACTGCTTATTCCAAAAACATCATGTATTGGATATGGGTGTAACCACTCACCAAGATTCATCTTGACTCCTCAAAAGCCAGTCAACCTTTCTGTCAGACATGGTGTTTTAGGACATTGGGGAAATGTAAGAGTAGTAATGGCAGGAATATGACTTGATTGCTCCCCTTTATTGGCTGTGACATAAGCATTGTGCTCAGAAGCCCCATGTTGAATACCATGATGGTGGTTAAGGTGTTCACTAAGTCCATGAATAACAGTTTTGGCAGAAGCACTGCAGGCAAGGAAAACAAGCTCCCTCAAGGGTAAATGCATGTTTCACTGAGAACTAATGACAGTCTAGTAAGGTCTAGTGTCATCAATCTGCTCTGAGATACGTGGCTGCTTCCCATAGGAAATAATCTTATGTTAGAACTCAGGGTTGGATTCGGCTGTTGCCACCTGGTTATAGGCAGTTCACCTCTGTGAGTGGAAATCTGTTTTCATGACCACATGAATACTCTCTCTTCATGAAAGCATGGACATTGTGTTCATGACCTGCTTGGGAAAACATGTCTAGGGAAGGAAGCCACCTGAGACACATCAATTGAATTAATTCAAGAACCACCTCATCATCAGGATCATTTCCTTCTCTGTTCACTCTTTGTTGATTATGACCTGGCACCAAAATACCTTTATGACTTTGCAAACAAGAGTTTATTTTCTTTATGGTAAAACTGTGATGGTGAAAACGGTCACTTAAAAGAAACACTGAATTTCTGTGAACATAAATGTGGAAATAGAAGAAGCTTGTAACATTGAACAGTGAAAAACTGCTTTTTTATACCCCTATATTAGATTATTTATATAACTTCTGTCTCTATATATGAATACACAACCAGTGTAACTCTGCATCATGTATAACCAAAAGAATGGTAAATTATATTCCATATATATCCAAAACCACTCTACTGTCATGTATATCTAAAAAGAATAAAAATTTTAAACAATTATACTATATAGATTTAGAAGTGTTGTGTTAGTATACTACTTAAATTATGAAACAAACATTCATTTTCTTCAATGTTAAATTTATTCTAATAAACACAAATCAAATTTACATGACTGGATGTAAATATCAAAGGGTAAATATTATTTCTGTTAAAAACTCAGTGGTTAGAAAATTAGCAATCATACTTTGGTTATTTCATTAAGTAAATCTACCTTAAAAAATGTAAATGAGAAAACAGAAAACAGATAATACATTTCTGAGAAAAATTTACTGTCTAAATTGACATGTAACAAATATATAAAACTTATTTCAAAGAAATGACACGAGAAAAAGAATATGAATTATATCATAAATAAGTGTTCATCCAATCTTTGTTAAAATGATACTTCTTTGCTATAGTGGGTTATATAACATTATTAAAATAATTATGCATGCCTGTTTAATGTGGTTAAGAGACTTTGCAAAATCTGCTTTCATGGTATTATTATTAGACATTTTTGGACCAGAGTCCTCAGATAGCAGTAGTGTCACACTCACTTTTTACCCAAAGCCTCACCTCCTCCCATAGGACATACATATGGGACTCCTGAAACAGTGTCTGGTACTGGGAAGTTGGAAACATGGGGCCTTTACCATGTGCCCATGCAGGGTACTGGGTGGGAGCCCTGCTCTTGCTCCTTCCCAGAAGCAAATTATCCATGATGCTAAGTCTCGTTGACCTTCTCACTGGCAAATCACACAGTTCTGGCTTCATATTAAAGTGATGACTGATGTTGTTTTGTACCTATCAGCAACAGGCTTTGCACCATGAGCTGCTCTTCAAAAGATGTGTAATTCTCTACAGAAGGAGACATGACAGTTCCCAAACTCCCATGGTCTACATTGTGATTCTCCTAGGAAACTTTTCCTAAATAGCAGATTTTGTCTCCTACCACAAGTCCTCTATTAATATATATATATATATATATATATATATATATATATATATATATATATATAGAGAGAGAGAGAGAGAGAGAGAGAGAGAGAGAGAGGATAAGTTTAAGTTTGTCCATACAGCTGGGGACCAGAACCACTGTGGCATATGTCACAGGGTCTCCTCACACTGGAATACATACACATTCATCAACATTCACTGTAGCTCATATAGAAGCCTCCATGGGCCTCAGCTCTGTGCCCAGAGAAGGACCCAGTGCAGAGAGGTACACTAGGTCCTCAGCAGACAGTTCCCAGGTTTACCCTCACCCATAACTTCTTTCTGGAATTGGTGCCAAGGCATAGGGTAATGTGATCTGTGGAGACTGGAATATGGTCAGGGGAAATGGTAATCCCAGATAACCTGATGTAGTTGGTGAAAGACAAGAAGCTCTTGAGCATCCTGTCCAAATTCTGAGGGAGCTTCAACCACCTCGATAGGCTGCCAGAGAAAGGAATTAGCAGACTACATAAAGTCACGTACACACATTAAATGGTAGTACAGAAAAAAAAAAAGGAGTGCAAAATTTCCTAATTCTGTGGGGCCTATTATTCAGTTATGAGAGAAACTAAATGTGTCTGTAGAGAATATTCTGATTTTTGTGACTCCAAAATGGTGTGACCACTTTGGAAAGCAGACTGGAGATTCCTTAGAAATTTTTCAATGGAATCACCATTTGACCCAGCTTTCCCACTCTTAGATGTATACACCAAAGACTTAAAATCACACCATAGTGATGCAGTGACATCCGTGTTCATAGCAGCTTAATTCACAGTAGCTAAACTGTGGAAACAATCTAGATGCCCTTAAACATTTGAATGTATAAACAAACTGTGGTACATTTGCAGAATGGAATATTACTTAGACTTAAAGAAAAATAAAATATAGCATTGACAGATAAGTGGACAGAGTTGAGAATATCATGGAACAAAATAAGTCATTCCCCAAAAGCCAAAGCCCAAATATTTTCTCTGATAAGTGGATCAGGCCCATAATATTCTGGGGGAAAGTCAAGAGAATAATGGGAAATTTTGGATTGAGCAGAGGAGAGGAGGTGGAGGGGAGGGTGTATGGGGACAAGATGGTTGAATGAGAAACACATTACTACCCTTTGTAGGTATGATTTAATGAATGGAGTGACTCTGCATCATCTACAACAAGAGAAATGAAAATTTGTGCTCTATTCATGTAAAAAAAATCCAAAATATCTAGATTTTAATTTTCTTGGTAGGATCTTTGGCCCAGAGGATTCACAGCCAAAGAGCTACAGGCAGAAGCTGGAGGCAAAACAATGGCCGGAGGCAAAGTCTCAAAGATAAAGAGAAGGAGGAGCAAGATAGAGCAAACTGAATTGGAAGCATACACATGAAGATTCAGATGTACTAATCACTGTGGAAGTTGATAAGAATAGAGCAAAGTAAACTATAGAGGGCCATTGAAGAATTGAGGAAAATACTGGTACCTGCAGCAGAATGGGAAAAGTGTTCAAACTGAGTTAAAATTATAGAACCTTTATTTTATCCATCCTTAATAAAATTTTGAGAACAAAGTACATCCTCTTCCTCCTTCTCCTTCTTCTCCTACTCCTCCTCTTCCTCCTCCTTCTCCTCCTTCTCCTCCTCCTCCTCTTCCTCCTCCTCCTCCTCTTCCTCCTCCTCCTCCTCCTCCTCCTCCTCCTCTCCTCCTCCTCCTCCTCCTCCTCCTCCTCCTCCTCCTCCTCCTCCTCCTCCTCCTCCTCCTCCTCCTCCTCCTCCTCTGCATCAGATTCTATGTCTTCTCTGTGGATCATGGCCATGATGGTGATGATTTGTCCTTAGAAAAAGAAAAGGCAGAGTTATAGTCAAGGTGAGAACTTGAGTTGCTCCTTCTCCTGGTGTTCTAGAGCCAAAGTCAAAGCTCTCCATTTTTCATCTTGTCTGCACTCCTGTCTCCTGGCCTCCATCACCTCACCTCTGCAATGAGAAATAGATCTAGGATCCCAAGAGCTCTTTTCACGTTCAAATTCTGCCGCTGTACTCAGTAGGGATGTCTGTGTCATCAATTTTACTCCAAGAGGCTGCCACAGTCTCTCTGATTTTCTGGACTTACGCCTCTTGAATACAAGCACATTCAGATGTTCCTCCTAGTCCCAGGGCTTGAGAATTAGATGAAGACTGGAGGTTAGAAACATGTTCAAGGAGGAACTTCTCCCCACTCTTTTACAGGAGAACACAGTGACCTGTCCAGGGAGCACTGAAACAATTTTCTTTAAGTCCCTCCCAGTTGGGAGTTTATTTTAAACCAGGAGTAGACAAAACATAGAAGAGAAAGTGCTGCTCTAAGAAGAGAACATACAGAGGGAATTTGTGACTTTTTATTTACTGCTTAGCACTAGTGAGAGCTTCAATTACAGTTTCACAAAGTCACTTTATGAAAGTGTGTTCCACTAGATTCCTTCGGTTGTGCATCAAACCTAAAGTGCATATTAATTCTTTCATGCAAAATGCCAAAAAATAGCCAATAATAAAAGCGAAGCTACTTGATGCTTAGATGAGGCAAATTCAGGACAGAGTGGGGCTTGTATAGAAGATTGTGTATAACTATCAAAGCAGAAAAAATGTCTTCTTACAAACAGGATGATCAAAGTCATGATGACTATTAACTGTTATTTTTATAAAAGCAATACATATTTCTGTTTATTTCTATTTCATGCCCACTCCTCATTTTCCACATGAGTTAGGTGAACTAAACTCCTAGAAGAAAACTTCCCATTTTGTCATACCCTTAGGGCTGTTCCTACCTGCAGTCTCTTCCTCATCACTGCTGGATTCATAATTTTTGCTCCATGTCCAACCTTTAGAGACAGAAAAATCAGCAAGAGCATTACTTAAGATTGTCTCTTGCATTCTTTGTCACAATTAAGCTCATGATGGTAACTTGGGTTCATAATATTTGTACTGCACAGAATTGTGTGATTGAGGCTTGGTCCTTAGAATGGTCATGATGACAGTTGTGACACCTGTATGAGGAAGGGTTGGCTTGGAGGTTATGAGGTCTTTTAAGGGTATGAGACTCAGAAGTAGGAATATAGTTTTCTCAAACCCTTGTTAGATCCTGGTTATATAAGAAGAGAAAATGAATCATCTGATCACTGCTGGCTTCCTATCTCCCCATGTGATGTCTCCCTCCTGCACCTGCATCCATGCTGACACCACCAATCATGCAATGCAGCTAAGAAGGCATTCACAAAAGCCAAGTGTTTGCCAGCACCATGCTCTTGTATCTCCAGAACTGTAAGCTAAACCACCTGTATAAATTATTCAGTCTCAAGGGTTTTCTTATTAGCAAGAAAAACAGAGTCTTACTAATATTAATAGTCAGGATCACCCTGATCTCTGTTGTGGCTTCTTAGACCCTCTCTTAGCTCTGGGGAGTCAGAGGCCTCAAACAGGATGCTGCAAACAATTGCAAACCTTCAAGATTGAGAGTGGAACTGAAGGAGTCAAATTTTAACTACTTCCTTCCATTGGCACATTATTACTCTCTCCTTGAAACAGACCAAGCTGACATGCAAACTGTGATGCCAACAGTTTCAGGAATACAAACTCACAGAACAAATACTGTGCCATCATCACAGCAGCTGCTCACAAGAGAGTGCTCTCTGCCTTATGCACATGGGTCTGCTGGCCACTTGAAATGTGGAAATTGGATGAGACTTTGAAGGTTTTTAGTTAAAAATTAAATAAAATTAAAAATATATTTTAATAATAAAATTAAAAATATCCAAATAGTGATTGCTATTTTGTATGGCCAAGACCTGGAGTTTGAAAATGAAGCAAGTATGAATTTCCTTCCCCTGGGTTTCCTTGGACAGCTGTTTGCTAGCATAACCTCACTCCTCATTTGTAAGTAGATTATAGACTCATGCAAAAGGGCCAGGAACTCTCTGAGGGACTGAGGACTCTGCATCAACAAAATCAGCATTAAAATCCAGATGGCTCCCCACAAGATGAGGCTATCCCACCTAGAGCTGATGAGAAATGTGGGTGCAGAGCTTGGACACAATGCTATCTTCTAAACTTCCCTAAGGATTCTGGCTGGTTATGGTGAGATCCCAGGTGGATAAGTGGCTCACTGTGGAGCCCCACATGCTGGACAAGTGAGGTCTTAGCACAGAGGGGCATTCAACAAATACTGATAGGGACTAAGATGAAGACACTCTGCCCAGGGATGAGCTCAGAAATGAGGAGGAATGACGAGCACAGTGGTTCCACCCTCCCAGTGACCAGTCAGTGTCAGTATCCATATATGTGTGATTAGGAGGACCTGGATAGCATTTGAGACCAACAATGTGAAGACCTATCAGAGACACTGTCAATGTGATATCCTGCGGGGCACACAGGAAGCAGCACAGACCTAAACTGTGGGATCAGACACCACTGTTGAGCTGAGCTTGATCTTCACTGGAGCCCATCTTTAGCTCTGTAACTAGATGAGCTGCAGTTGCATTGGTCATCCCTGATGAAAGTCCCTCCAGTTTAAACATGTTTTCCATAAAGTGTTGTCTACCAAACGACCCAAAAGGGCAGGTTTCAATGTCAGTTGGAATATGCAAACAAATCCCTTCCTTAGCTACAGGAAACTCTGTCCTGTGCATCTTCCCTGTCTCAGATTCCTACCATAAGTGAGCACAGTGTGCTGGTGGACCTGAGAGTCACTGTTAAGGATTGACCCTGTCCAAAACTTTGTGCTTAGAATAGGATAGGAAAATGAATTCTGACACCTCTCAGAGAAAATGTATATGAACGTGAAAAACTGTCATTAGTGAAGTGTGATGAACAATCAAGTGCCCTGTCTAAATACAGGGCCTATAGACAAGTGAGGTTTGTTATTAAGTGAAGTTGCTACTGGTGCAGTGACAGGAATGAAACTGAGCTTTTTCTTATTGAGTGTCATGAAAATTTTCCAGGTTTGGATGGGATATATTTTGCAGGTTAATTGAGGTATTCTTGGCATGGAATGAACTGCACCCATGGAAAGTTTATCATTTGCTCTATTTACTCATATGCAAAATCATGATCTAATGGACATGGCATTTTTTGTTTAAACGTGGACTTTGGCATCTTGGTGTGTATATATCTAGAGAATCACACAAATGTGCAAAAACGAATGCACAGGCACACTCAGATTCAAGTGACATGGATGTACACAGAGCAACACATACAAATCTCTCATGGAACTAACCACAACATTCAACTCACACAAGTGCTATCAGGAAATATGGAGAGTGGCCATAGTTTTTTATGTTTTTTTTTTTGTGTGTGTGTGGGGGTGTCTGTGTGTTTGTGTGTGTGTTTTTTTTTAAATCAATTTGGACCACAATCTCCTCACTTGTCATTCTCAAGGAGGTAGTGGAATTACTTAGACTCTGCACTCAAAAAGAAGGGAGACGGTCTGACCCTTGGCATCATTTACATTTTGCATCAGGAAGAGAGTGAGGCCAGGATACATACCACTTATGGCTCCTCTTGAATCCTCCTGTGAATACAGAAAAGGAGTCACTATGAATGTCAAGCCATGCTCTGTCCTGTGTGTACAAATCATTTTTATTTTTAATTGGTGACATTAGAAAATCCAATGAGAAAATGGTCAAGTCAAGGGAACTCAAAGGCAAGGACAAAGCAAATGTGCATTCATCAAATGCAACAAGGTTCTATAGGGGAATTTGTGTTACAGGCCTAGATTAGGTGATAAATAAGGAATTCAATGGCCAGGAGGGAAACCACAGCCAGACACAGAGCTTGTTATCATACAGTGTGTTGCTGATATTCTTTCTCATTAATGTTGCCTTCAGTGTGGTCTCAGTTGGCCATAGACACCCCCATGAAAATCTGCACACTCAGAAAATTGTTTATATCATCTCCAAGAAATCATATGATATTACAAGGGAAAGAGAAACTAAAAAGCAACACTTGGATTTCAGAGGAAGATAAGCAAACTTACCATGGCTTTTGATGGGGACTCCTGACCCATGCTTTCCCCATAAATTAACTCCATCATGTCATTTGGGGGAACTAGGAGGATACAGAATGACTATTATTATACAACTTATTGCTTGTGAATTGTTCAGGGCATTTCTTGATATGGACAGCAGTGAAAATACACAGCAAAAAAAGAACAAGAATGAATGAGAAGCAGAGCCTTTGGTTTTCCAGCTAGACTAGAACCACGTGTGATATGTACTTTTGAAATTTTGTACCCCTAGGTGTATATCTTTCTAGAGATGACCACTGAGGCCATTTTAAAAGTATGGAAAATATTTCACATCTCTGTAGGAGCTATGAGTAGAATAATATATTGGAATAACCTGGAGTGTGATATATCACTAATGATGAATACATTTCCCTTTCCAAAGCATTACCGTCAGGAAAATTTTCTGAATTCTTATATCTTCTATAACTTGCATACTCAAGAACCTGGATCTTTTGACTCAGCATCATCTCTATCTACAGAGTAGGCCTAGTAACCAGAATTTAATATCTGGGTGTCATAAAATGTGAAGGAATTGTATCATAGAAATCATGCATTAGTGTGGGTTTTTAGTTTTAAAAAATGGAATTTTGTACTGGGCATGTTAGAACAGAATTTCTGAGGAAGCTCCCACAGCTTCACAAATGCATACACAATTATTACACAAGGACATGCTCAGAGATGCCTCTCCACCTTCATTCACCTAAATGCACACTACGAAAAAGACAGCTGTTTCAGGATCATGGTAGATGGCCATAATCCTTCACTGGTTTTTTGCTTTGTCAGCACATGCCAATCCTCATTTCCAAAAGAAATCTAAATCCAAGATAAATGTTTACATAGAAACAGGAAGGAATGTCTGACCTATCTAAGTATAGAGGTTTTCCTCAGCATGTTAGGGAGTTGAGAATACTTACATTTCTCATTCGCTGCAGAGGCTACCTGTAGTTACAGAAAGGAAGACAGTGTGAGCAGGAGATCATTTTCACAAGTCTACTGTTGGCTGTGGTGACATTAAATAACTAGATGGGAAACAGCAGTTGGGGCACAGATCACAAAGTAAGGCAGAGAGGGAACTTGTGAAAAGACTTGAGCTTTGCATGAGGGATTTCTCAGGTACAATTTGATGACATGCACAAAATTCATTTTCTACCAAGGAAAAGTGCCACTGAGGAAAATGCTCACTACAATCATTTGACAATGGTTGTTCTTATATGTGAATGTCATCTTGAATCATTCTCACAGGGAATAGATGAGCAGTTGTAATTCCACCACCTATGAGTCACCTATACTGAACACTGTCATATTTTCATGCAGGAATTTGAAGTAAAAGGAACAGAACAACAATTATATCTTAGACGAAGAAGGGTCACATTACCTCAGCTATATAATTTATTTGGTCTCCTCCCAAATCCATTGATGCTACTTGCATGATGACCTGATTGCAATCTAGGGAAATACAGGGTCATTGTCAGTACATTGGTTTGATGTTGAATTACTCCAGAGGCTTCCTTACTGTGGACATGGATCTAGCGTGTATGGAGATGATTGTTTAACACACACAGGCTCCATTGCTGCTGGAATAGGATTGTTTCTGAATGGCAAGAGAAGGAGCATACCAGGAAACAAAAATTAAAAATACGGAATAAATGGAAGGAACTACAATGAGAAATGAAATATTCTATAGATACACTAGTAGTTTCAGCATTCCTTCATAACACTTTACAGATCCATCAGGAAGAAAAGAAAAAGTATACTCTTGAATCAGTCAACTCTGTTGTGGGTCATATTACTTCCACCCCAATACATGTTTAAGTCCTAACTCCAGTACCTCCAAATTTTACTGGGTTTGAAAAGAGAGTCATTGTGATCGTAGCAATTAAAGTTATCTTCTTGGAGCAGGGTGGACCTATTCTCCAAATAGGGCATCTGTTCTCATAAGAAGATGGGGCACATTCATGAGAGACTAATGCCATGTGATGATGGAAGCAGAGAGTAAAGTGCTGCAGTTGAAAACCAAGCAGAAAAATGATGGCCACCAAACCAGTAGAAGTTAAAAGTGGGCAGGAAAAATTCTTCCCTAAAGTTTTCAGAAGTAGTATGTTTCTGCTAACAGGTCAATGTGGGATTTCTAGGGAATAGACCTCTAAGATAGTATAGTTGCATTAGTTCAACCCAAGAAAGCTGGTATTTAGATTTGGAAACCCTAGGAATTTACCAACACCATTATCATTCACATTGATCTAATTGGCATTTGTACAAATACTTCACAAAACCATGAGAGAATAAAATCTGTTTTCAAGTTCACCTGAGTTATTCATCAAGATAAGAGTATATTTTGGCCTTAAACATTCTTTGGTGTCTTCAGATATTGTGCAAATTTACTGTCAGGAAAAGGGAAATTGGCAGATTGGAGGAAGGATGCAGCCAGACTTATAAGGCAGGAAGACTGCTTCTCAGTGAGGGGGGAAACTAAAGGAACTCACTAAAACTTAATAGTGAATGGAGAAAAATTATAGAGGCATATAAAGTCAGAAAATTAAGTAAAAAAATAATGCATTGCAAAATGGAAACCAATTTAAGGTAGAGAGAACCTTTATTTCTTGCAGCTCCACAACCTGTAATGCAAAGAGTGCGAATAGTCCTTCCTCTCAGGTGGGCAAAAGAGGGGTTTCACTAAAACTCAAGAGTGGACACTCAGGGAGTCTTAGAGAATCCGAAACTTGGGTACATTAAATAAAGAACCCCCCAAAAACAAAATACTTGGGATCTAAGCTGGTGGTGGCAGAAGCAGCACCTGCTATAGCAGCAGGAATAGTGGCACTGCTAGATCACATAGGGAGGGAACATACACAGAAACAAAATAGACAGATTTAGTTGAAAATCCTGAGGTCAGAGGGGCAGCATTTACTTGGCTGAAGAAGAGACTTCTTTTCACTGTACACTGGTGCAAGAAGGAAGCTCTGTGATTCCCACTGTCCCCAGAGAGCAAAGCAGAAGCCTTCTTGACACAGCCAAGTTGATGGTGCCAAGAAGTTTCACCAGAAGAATTCTAGACCTGGTGAATTTAGCAATGTATCAGCACTCATAAATCAATAGCATTACTATATTCCAACATTGATGGCACTGATATAGAATTCCAAAAACTATCCCTTTTACAATAATCTGAAAAAGCCCCCGAGAATGAATATACCCTAGAGGGTGTAAGATGTCCACAATGAAAACTATAGAAAACTGGAAAAAAATGGAAGTTGATCTCAAAAGGTGCAAAGAACTTCTGTGTTCTTGGATAGCCAGAATTAATATTGTCAATGTGGCCATACTATCAACAGCAATATACATATTCAATGAATTCAATACAATCCCCTTCAAACTACCAATAATGTTCCTTACAGTATTGAAAAACCAACCCGGAAATTCACTTGGGATAATAACAACAACAACAACAATTTACCAAAGCATATCTGAGCAAGAAAAACTATTTTGAAAGCCATCACAATACCCAATTTTAAATTATACTATAGAGATGAGTAGCAAAAACAGTATGGTATTGAACTGAAAATAGATATGAAGATCCACAAAATAGAATATACCACACAGATACAACCCACCTGATACTTACAGCCACCTGATCCCTGAGACAAGGGCACCAAAATATGTTGGAGAGGACATCATGTTTTAAACAAATGGTGTTGGGAAAACTTTATACCCATAGAAATACTGGCAAGGATAGGAGAAATAGTGTACACTGACACAATGCTGGTGAGACTGTAAATTATTAGGACAACTCTGGAAACCAATGTGGGGATTCATGAAAAATCCAAGAATGAAACACACAAGCCTCAGCTATTACATTCCTCTTTGCTTATTCTCTAGAACTGCAAGTCAGCATAATATAGTGATACAATCACTTCAATGTTTGTAGCATTCGCCATAAATATATTTAAGATCAATCCAAGTGTCCATCAACAGTTGAATGAATCAAGTGCACACAATTAAATGGTAACTAGATCTTTACTTCTGGACCTGCAGCACTGTTGAATGACTCAAAGCACATCATTTTGTACACATCAAACAAAAAAAATTGGAACTCTATATAAACTAGAATCATTATTGCAGAGTGGACACAATGACAGGATTTCCAAGGTACCTTTTTTGGACTTTTCCTTGGGCACAAGGATGTTCGGGGGCAACAGGTGGGCCCCTCTGGACCAAGGCCTGTGGATCCCTTCTGTGTGCTTTGATGTTTTCCAGTGCTCACGTGGGAGGCAAGAGCCTGGGAAATGGGATAAAACAGAGTTAGCTGTTGACAACGTACCAGCCAGAAAAGCAATGGGTCATCATTAGTAATTCAAATAATGATTCAAACAGTTTTAATTTTAAGTGACAATTGTAAATATCTGGGGGTATAATTTGAGCTTTGAAGTCAAGTATATATTATACACAAAGAGCATGCTCAGCATCTTAAACATTTCTTGTATTTTTTTTTCCCAGTGAGAAGAACTCTGTCATTTTCATCAACAAAGTTGATAATTTCATTAAGTGAAATAGGTCAGGCACAGAAGGACAAATGCTTGCAAAATATCACTCTTTCATGGAGACTGAAAAATTGATGGCATAGAAAGTGAGAGTAGAATATTAGTACAGTAGGGGAGACAATGTTACAATTGAATATTAGAAAAAAAGTTCTGATGTATTTTTGCAGTCTTTGAGCAGAGTTAAATATCACAAAATCTGGGTCTGGGGTTGTAGCTCATTTGGAGAGTGCTTGCCTAGCATGGGTGAGGCACAGAGTGTGATTGTCAGCACCACATTTAAATAAATAAATAAATAAATAAATAAATAAATAAATAAATAAATAAATAAATGTGTATAAATAACTAATACAAATTTTAAAATATAACAAAATCTATGTTTAATAAAATTTGAAGGAGGGATGTGAATGTTCTTAGATTTCACACTACTGAACTCATTTTTCACCATTGGGGCACCAAAGCACCTATGACAGATTGAGCTTCAGGATGAAATTGCAATGTGTGGGCTCTAAAACCCAACAAAATATTATATGCACAAACACAATTACTAAGGTGGAATCATAGAAAGGCAGAGGAAACAGTGACCATAAGCAGAGGCTGTGGTTATGTGGCTTTTGTTCAAATCCTACCTCAAAAATTACATACCTGTGCAGTTAAATAAACCCCTCTGTTTCTCAATTGTTTGCAAAAAGTGTGCATCTGATCCATGTAATGGTGTAAGGCTGACAATAATTACATCCATGCATCCTTAAGAGGACTGGTGCTTTATATGGGTGCTAATGTGTCCTGTCATTAAATAGGACACTTCATTAAATGTGTGGGAAAAAAAGCCCAATCATTGACTGTGTTTGAATAGAGAGGTGTGAAATAGAAGTCATCCTCCAGAGCAATGGGTGAAGAAAATCTATTCCTCATTCTTTACAGATGGATATCTGTAAAGCTCATGGAGAATATCTATGACCTCCTGGGACTATATGTCAGCCTGAAGGGATGGGTGAAACCGAGTCTGTCCACCACAATTTTGAGTTTAGGTGTTTGTAATTTGGAGATTTTATGTGACTTGCCTAGATTCACAACAGTGATGAGCAGTGGATGTGGGACAGGTATGTAGCTATTTACCTGGGACCAGAGATTCCTGAGCAATTGAGTCCTCTAGTGGATTCCCTAGAACCAGGAACCCATAACTCTTCTCAGACTTTCTCAAATACTCCTCCCCTGAAGCCTCTTTAGTATGAGGATTCAGTAGCAGAAGGTTGAATTATACTAAGAGAAATGTTTCAGTCATAACCCAGGCTTCTGCCTCTTCATCAAAATTACTGACTTAAAAAATGATGATTTCATGCAAATGAAGCCTATCTGAAGGTCAAGAGTAGAGTACACACTTGTAGCCACCCACTCCCAGGGTCTGCTCACAGCCAGCTGCCTCTCAGTGAGCCATCCTGATGAGTAGTTGATGTTCCATATCATCAGGGCTCTGTAGGGCTCACAAACTGTTTGAGAACTTAGGACATTCTAAACCAACTGCCACTTCATTCTTGGCACAACTGCCACTTGATGGATGTTCCAAGAATGAAGTTTCCCTGTGCTTTTCTCACCTGTATGGCTTGTTAATGTGAATTAATGGAGGGAAACAGATACCCTGGAATGATGCTTTGGTGTTTCCATTTAAAAATCTGGCCTGCTCCCATGTCTGCAGACTAATATTCTGGCCATCACCTGAGCATCCAGACAAGGCCTGGTTGAAAACGTGGTTGCTATAGATTCACCAGCTCTGATCTGGCATATTCCTTCTCCTGGGCTTCCACACCTCTTCCTAGATCCTGCAGGGCCAGAGGCCATACTTATCTGCCTACATGGATCCACCAGTAACTACAACCTGTGAACCTCCACCAATGAATCCTCCTTAAAGATCCCTGAGATCCTCATTTCCTCCATTATCAGATGACCCTCCTTTGACCTCACAGCACTGTCCTTTCTGCCTCCTTCCCAGTAGCCCCCGAACATCAGGGATCCTGTAGTCATCAACCACTTGAAAACTTTCCCTGAAATCTCACTCCTCTTTCCTTTCTACAAATGTCTTAATTTAGACTTCTCTAATATTATTTTTAGATCTTCATATACATTCAATTGAGTATGGCCTCTAATTGCACTTTCATGGGATATATATTGCCTTACTTAGCATCCATATACTCTCTCTCACTTTATTTCTTCACCTCATGAAAGCAAGGTAGATGTTCTCCCCCTATTTATTTATTTATTTTAAGAGCACACATGATATTAGCATTAGTAATGGTTCATTTTTCTAAATTTAGAAAAACATTTTCAATAACCAGGTCAATAGTACAAGCAAATATATGAATTGAGTGATAAAACAATATTATCAAATACTTAAATCTTAGGAGAGAACATTCAGGGTCAGAGATAAAAAAAATCAAGAGAAAAATATATTCAGTAAATGTTAACTGCCCTTTGAAGAAACAGACTTAAAAATGTCACTGACAACATACCTTCCCCACAGCAGTTTAGATTTCCCATGGCCGACCAGGAACTCAAAACCTCCCTACTCTTCTCCAACTCTGATACCAACTCACTCACTAGATCAACTGAGTGGAAATGGAAGGTAAGATATGTATCCCACATTACCATGGTGACTGGTCAACATGGAACTTTCATTGTGAGCACATGCCACATTCCGAGCTGCAACTATTCTCTTAGTAAGTGTATTTTCATGTCCAAGTGTGTTATTGGAGAGTGTGTGATTATTGCTTTAAAAACTGAAACCTAGACCCATACATTAATATTCTGTATTTATAAAAATATGTTAATTCAGGAAAAAGGATTTTGCTCTTCAAATATTTTGATCATATAATTATGGATTGAAAGGGAGGCATAGCTATGATTTTGAGAATCAAAATAGATTCCATTTCTGCTTTGAATGCCAAACCTACAGATGTCTCAATCTTTCTGAATCTCCAGACATTTTTAGACAGAAAAATGTAAAACTTCTTTTTGATTCAGAATGAAAATATACACAAAGAATTGTATTTTAATAATTGGAGAGATTTTCTGGTGGGATTTCAAGATTACATCCCCCTCATTTGAAATTTGAAAACAAAACTCTTTTCTATTTAGTAGGATCTAATCCAGTCATTTGAATTAATCTTCTTCTTCCATGACTCCTGATGATGAATCCGTTTTTTTTTTTTTGCTTATCACCTGACCCTGTCATCTCATACCACAAGAGGTCATGCTTGAAGATGCCCATGATGAGCTCTAAACAAACAAGGTATGCAATACCTCCACATTGTAAACACTCTCTGTGCTAAGCCCAAGGCCAACATCATTCTAAATGAGAAAAACAGAAAGCATTTTCTCTAATGAAACTCAAGCAAGGCTGGGATGTCCTCTTTCATCCCTTCTATTCAATATAATCTTTAAACTCAAGTCAGAGGAATCAAGACAGATGAAAGAAATTAAAGGGATATGAATAGAAAAAAGAACTCAAATTTTCACTATTTGCTATGACATACTTCTATATTTAGAAGATCCAAAAAAATTCCCCAGAAAACATCTAGAACCAATACATATATTCAGCAAATTAGGACATAAAATCAATACCCATGAAACATGCATTTCTATACATAAGCAATGAATCTACAGCAAGAGAAATTAGGAAAACCTCCTCATTCACTCTCACCTCAACACAAAGCAAAACCCAACAAACAAACAAACAATAACAATAACAAAAAAAACTTGGGAATCAACCTAACAAAAGAGGTGAAAGACTTCTACAATAAAAATTAAACAATACCAAAGAAAGTAATTGAAAAAGATCTTAGAAGATGGGAAGATTTCTCATGCTCTTGGATAGGCAGAATTAATATAGCCAAAATGGTCATAATACCAAAACATTTACAAAGATTTCATGCAATTCCTATTAAAATCCCAATGACATTCTTTTTTTAATTAAAAGCACCAGGCTAAGACTAATGCTCTCCCACATGGGGTCTCTCCCCTGGGGCCTCTCCTGACCCTCTTTCTGGCTTTGACTTATGCTTCCCCTCAAGGAAGTCATTCTCTGGGGACTTTCAGGACCTTCTTTTTGCATAGGAGTTTTTTTTTTTTTGTCTCCCAGGTTGCATCTACCTGGGAGGTTCTCAGGATATTTATCCTGGCCCCAACAACTCAGGCAACTCTGGTCACACCAGTAACTCTGGACACATTGAGGAGCCATTCCCTACTGGCACCCCACTGGAGCCCACAAGCGAGGTGGATAGGTCACTATAGGAAGCAATTGTGGTGCAACTGCTGCCAGTGCTGTGGCTATTGCTCCTGCTGATCCTGATTTCATTATTACAGAGGCTTGTAGAGGAGTATGGGAATCCCACTGGGATTGGCACTGAATGTAGAGTACAGACATTTGCACATGGGGTTGCATTGCCTGGGACTAAGGACATGGGTGTCATGGCACACAAAGCAAAGATGCTGGGGCTGGCATCTGGGCTTCCAAATGTGGCATGCCTTGTACTCCAGGTGCCACCTCCTCTGCCTGCTCCTCTCCTTCCAGGGGCCATGCCACAGCACCATGCTTTTGGGCTCCCATAACAGGTACAAACTTTGGGGGCAATGCTGACCTACCAATGCTGACCTCTCAGCCTGAAATAGCCTCCCACATAGTACTTCATGCTCATCCATCACCTGCTGCAAGGCAACCTGAGTGAAGCTCAGCTGAGAGGTAGCATCATCATGCTCCTCACACAGCCATTGCAGCTTAGAGGCCAAAGCCCAGCAAGCCACCTCACACTCCTCACTCCTCCACCTGATCCTGCAGCTGACAGACCTGACTCCCCTGCTGATCCCCCTGCCTGGCCACCACTTGCACATGTTATCCACAAACTTCAGTTTTTCTCTTTTACTACTGCCTGTGTTTAATATTGGTTAGTCATTGTGAAACTTAAAGCTCTTTACAAGCATTTCAGTGAATGAATGAATGATACTCATTTCCCAATGTTTAGATTGTGAACCTAGTTTTCATTTGTATAGTAAATTGTTCATTTTCCATGAAGGATGAGGATGGAGCCAGACAGTATCAATTTGGTGACAAAGGATCTTTAGGTATGTAGATATTTGGGCAGGTGAAGTCAGGTATTTAAAGCTGCAGGCGTCCACCAACCTCTGGTGGTCCTGGGGCTAACTTGGAGGTCCTGATAGGTTGGTCTAGGGCATAGGAGATGGCCACCAGGGTGCTCAGGCCAGTCTCCTGTTATCTACCTGACTCTGGAGGAGGCTGAGAACCTCTGGGAATGTTTGCTGTGGTGCCCCTATTGCTGGCCTGCAGCAGGGTTCAGAGAATCTTCTGGCCATATTTCTGGGCCTAGTCTCCTCTGCAGGGTCTGGCAAGGTGCAGAGGGAGAGGCCTGGGTGTACAGAGGGGAGGGATTGAGACAGGACGCCATGGAGTGGAGACCCATGAGGTGCAGAAAGGGGTGAGAATGGTGGGAGAGGAGAGGCCCTGCAGAGGGTGGAAAGAGCCTGAACATGCTCCAGACAAGGAGCTCCTGCAGGGAGGATCACACTCCAGCTCAGGCAGCCATTGACCTGATTGGGGGAGCCATTCACCCAGTCTGTACCCCACACCAGCAGTCCACTGAGGGCTCCTTCACAATGCCCTTTTCATCCAAATGTGGATAAAACCTACAGAACTGGGATGGCTGACCCAGCCCCTCTCAGCCTTGCTCATGATTATGTGTCTGTTTCACTGTGGAAACCTCACATCCTCCTCCCTGTCTCATGATCACTGTCATCCCATAGTGAGTGTGTTTGGTGCTGAGGTCTGAGGCCATCTGTGTCAGCCAGACACTTGTGTTCAGGAGGATGCAGGAGTAAATACTACCTAAGTAAATCTTTACTTCAGGACATTCTTGAAAAACAGTTGTCCAGAGAAACACTGGCTGCATTGAGCTCTCAATTTTCACCCACACAAGTTGTTTTATTATCAAAAACTGATCATCATACCCTTTCCCCTCATATCCTCACCAACAATTATTGTTGCTTATATTCTCCATGATTGCCATTCTAAATGGAGTGAGATGAAATCTTAGAATGTTTTGATTTACATTTATTTAATTGCTAGAGACATTGGATTTTTTTCATATACTTTTAATCAATTGTATTTCTTCTGTGACGTGTCTAGTTCTTTAGCTATTTATTGTTTGGGTTATTTGGTTTTGTTTGTTTGTTTTGTTTCGGTTTTTTTTTGTGTGTTAAGTTTTTTTTAGTTAATTAGGTGCAACCATTATGAAAAGATGTATGGGGATTCCTCAGAAAACTTGAAATGGAACTACCATTTCACCTAGCTTTCTCACTCCTTGGTTTATACAAAAGGACATAAAATCAGCATACCTCAGTAATGCAGCCCCACCAATGTTTATATCAGGTCAATTCACAATAGCTAAACTATGGAATCAACCTAGGTTCCCTTCAACAATTGATCGATAAAGAAGATATAGCAAATATATGCAATGCAATATTACTCAGCATTGGAGAAGAATGAAATTATGGCGTTTGCTTGAAAATGGATGGAGCTGAAGAATATCATGGTAAGCAAAATAAGGCAATCCTTTTTGATAATGTTAATTCTTTCTGTCCAAAAGCAAGATAGATATTTCTGTATCTTCTATGATTTCTTTCTTTAGGGTTCTGTAGTTTTCATTGTATACGTCTTTTACTTTTTTCTTTGATTCCCAATCATCTTATTTTATTTTGAAGTTTATACAAATAGGGTAGTTTTCCTCATTTCAATCTCAGAGGATTTGTCACTGGTATACAGAAGTGCCTTTGACTTATGGGTGTTGATTTTATATTCTGCTATTTTGCTGAATTCATTTACTAGTTCTAGAAGTTTTCTCGTGCAGCTTTTTGGGTCTTCTAAGTATAGGATCATATTGTCAGCTAATAGTACTAATTTAAGTTCTTTTTTTCATATACATATCCATTTTATTTCTTCCATCTGTCTAATTGCTCTGCCCAGTGTTTCAAGAACTATGTTGAAATAGAAGAACAAAAGCCAAATGTTTTCTCTGATAAGTGGATGCTGATCTCTTAAGAGGGAGTGGGAGGAAAGAATGAAGTAACTTTGGATTGGGCAGAGGAGAGTGGAGGGGGTGTGGAGCTGGGAAGGATGGTGGAATAAGACAGACATTATTACCTTGTAAACATTAATGATTTTGTTACTGGTGTGTCTCTGCACCAGGTATATCCAGAGGAACGAGAAGTTGTGCTCCATTTGTGTACAAAGTGTCAAAATGTATTCTCCTGTTATGTAAAACTAATTGGGACCATTTTTTAAAAATTTAATAGCATTGAAAGGCTAGCCATAGATTAGGGCTGAATCCCATGATCATTCACACATTCTGGTTTCTTGATCTCTTTCATGGACCTGACTTTGCTTCATTTGGTGCCATTTTTCCCTCCTCCTAGGGGAGTACACTATGAAATTATCTACATCCCTGTCCCAGAATGTATCTCCACAAGGACAAACATGTACTTGCTTTTATGCTACACAAAGTTTAGTTTTGATCAGATTTAGGAGGCATGTGAGCATTTCTTCTTGGGTGTAAGAATATGGTGGTCCTTGCTCTCCCCTAAGTCCCATGTGCACACTTCTTAATTGTATGAGCTGTTGGACAAACTTGTCCTCAGACACTGAGAACTGCTTTGGTCAGGTCAGCATGTGTCATGCTGTCCATGACATCCTACAGGCTCACAATCTTTTGTTTTCTCAGTCAAGGCCAACCTGTCAAAGGAGGTCCTTTTCCTGACACACTCTGTTCAAATGCAGGGAAGAGAGTGTGAGTGTCTAATGCAGAAACCAGGTTCTCTAGAGACACTGTCCATCCAGAAAACTGTGAACTATTTGCTTCATGGTTACGGATAGAAGTGATATGACTTTCAATTTAAAATCAAAAAAAATTATTATTTTTTCTTTTTCTTTTGGTACTGCAGTTTGAACCCAGGGCGGTTTCACCCCTGAGCAACAAATTCAGCCCTTCTTTTAATTTTTCATTTAGAAATAAGTCGCTTAGGGCCTCCCTAAGTTACTGAGGCTGGCTTTAAACTTGGAATCCACCTGCCTCTGTCTCCTGGTTTACTGGGGTTACAGGCATGTACCACCTCACCTGGCTTTAACAAATCCATTGGGATAACTCAATTTCCAGTCAGTATCTCCACTCTAATTCCATAGCTTGGATGTAGTGGGAAACCAGCTGAGTGAGTGGAGACCAAGGTCATGCCCGTGGCTCAGTGAGTGGTACACAGAATAACACTGGGCAGGTGTTTCCTGTCCCACGTACCCTTCTGTGTCACCATGAGTCACTGCCAGCTGCTCCTACTGCCATGTGCTATGGTACAGAAGTAGTCTCATCTGTGACCTGATTCCTGCTGGTGGACAGGTGGCTGGGTTTTCTATGTTGAAACCTGAAATCAGACCAAGGATAGTGTATGTCATTTGCTATCATCATAATTGACAAGTAAAGGAGCCTGGCATGGTTTCTGCTGGTACTAATGTCCATACTTATGCCCCAATTTGCCTTTAGAGCAGTGTTACTAGCTGTCTTACTGATGGCCAGATACTGAGGATGGCTGAGTCAGGTCAGAGGAGGCCAAGGTGACTCCACAGAGAGAAAAGGAGAGGTGGGATTAACATTGAGAAAGATTTCCAAAGGATTTTCTGCCTGCCTAGTCCAGGCTCACTTCAAGGATGCTCTTGGCTTTCTGGTAGCCCCCTCCCTTCAGTGTAAGTCCAGTGTCCCATGGGCTGACTGGAGGGTGGTGTCATTGACCATGTGAGCAGCAGCCCCTCTCTTCTGGCAGCTATGGCCCCTCAGACTCACAGCAACCAGTAAGCAAGTGTGGGTCTAAAATCCTGAGGATCCTGCCCCCCAAAGGCAAAGCCATGCTGAGCTGAGAGCCAGCTCCAGGTTTATCCCAGAACTCTGGGCTCCATGGGTCGGTTTCTTGAGGAAGAACTTGTGCAGTAACAGAGAAGCCCGAGAAGGAGGGGTGTGCAGACCAGGGTGGAGGTTCCCCTGAGTCTGCCTCCTGAGGCCTCGGCTGGGCTGGCTTGTCACGTCTTCTCTTGTTCCAATCTAAGAGATTTCTGTCCATCATGCAAATTATCCTTAGCTGCAGGCTGATTCTGGAGGAGATTTTTGATAAGCAGCACTTATCCACAGGGGACAGGGAGAGGAGGGACAGCCCTTCACACTCACCCTCAGCCCCTAGGATGATTCTTCATGGTGTGGTCTCCTAGCTTCTGTTGACAAATGCTGCCCAGACTGTGACTTCTTAGATGGACTCTGTGCTCAGGAGGGCCTGGAGGTCATTGGGATTATCAGGAGATTGAAGCACATGCAGGTAGGAGGACACCTGCATGACCCAGGTGCTCTTTGTTCCAGTGCAACAAGCTCTTATAAGAAATATTCATGATCGTTTTTGTATAACAGTATTCTGAAACAGAGGTCATATAAATGTGTATTACCATCTGAAGCAAGGTAGATACATTTTTATAAAGAATACTTCTGAGTAGTTATCCTGGGGTCTGATCTTCAGAGAACAGTGGGTGAGATCAGCATCTTTTTGGCTAGGAGAATGGCAACCAGCATGTTTTTTTCTCCTGGTTGATATTTTTCTATCTCTTCTTCCCTGCCCCACCCCCTGCAATTCATCTATACTCCCCTCTTCTTCACTATGTAATATAATAGTAATGTTGCAATCTTTAGTAATTAATTTCTCAACAACTTCCAGATCACTACTATGGTTTTATACTTGGGGTTAGAGGAACTGTGAAAAACAGTTTTAACTAGTTTTTGTTTCTCATAAGGTTGATTAGTATATGGTTTGTTCTGAAGTGCTTGAATAAACAGGGCTTAATGTTTATACCACTCTCTCATGTGGTGCTGATTGTGAGAAGAGAAGAGGACACACATTGAGTGTAGTAAGTATGAGCAAACAGATATTCTCCCAACCAGGTTCTCTTAAGAGAAAGCAGCTCATGAAATAGTTCCTTGTATAAAAGTAGAAGCAATAATCATCCCAGAAGATGAATAGACATATAAGTGAAAAAGTAAAGTATCAAACAATCTCCAAATAGCTCACAACACTGATCAACAACTGATCCCATTGACATCACAGTTAAGGAAATGATGAAGAAAGAATTTAGAAAGTTTGTACTTAAAATGTTCAGTGACTTAAAAGATTTAAGGAATGAACTAGAGATGAAATATAGGAAGTGAATGATCATTTAAATAAAAAGAGAGATTCTTAAAAAGGACCAAATGGAAATCCTGGAAATTAAAGACTCAATAAATCATTTTTGAAGGCAGAATGTCAGGCTTTGAAGATAAAGTATATAATACTGAACATAGGGTCAAAAATAGAGAAAAGATATTAAGTAACCCTGACCAGAATATTGAAGAAATCTGAGATAACATTAAGAGACCAAATCTAAGAATCTTTGGTGTTTTCAAAATACAAACTAAAGGAGTGCACAATTTTTTTCAATGAAATGCTCAGAAAATTTCCCAAACCTTAGGAACAAGGAGAAAATTCAGACTTCAGTCACCCAAAAGAAGCTAGTGGAGGACTGGGGCCCCATAAAACTCGTGGTAAAGTGGTGACAATGTCCAGGAGCAGGTGGCACCAGCAATGGGGCCTTGCTCAGAGCAGAGTGCCCTGGGTGTTAGCCTGCCCTTGGTTCCCTGGAAGAGGACCAGTGACCAGGTTGAGAATGGCAAAAGCAACAGAAGCAGATGCTCAAATGCTTCTCTGTATTTTTTAGCCTAAGCCAGGGGCGGCCAGGCCATGTGGCCCAAGTAGCTGGATGGGGTCAACTGCACACCATGGGAATTCTCTAAAACAGGATATGGAGGCTATTCACTAAGCAGGATAACAAAATTATCACTGTAGGTTTGGACAATGCGGGGGAAACTAGCATCTATAAAAACGTTCTTTTTTTATTTTCAAAATTATAGGTTCTCCTTAAAATTTTTCAAGAAGAAAATTATACTACATTAAAAAAGATACTTAACTCTCACAATATTAATGTAAACCATAGTTTCTTGAAACATTTGAAAACATCATAGAACATAAGCTCTTACTGACAAAAGGATGTTAGTTTTTCAATATTTTTATAATTTCTTTAGCTTTGCTCCATGTCAAGGGGAAGTCTTTTTTTGTGTGTGATTAAAGATGTGGAGGGAAAATATCTAATCAATTTCCTTCAAATAAATATTTTTTAGTTTATATGATAAATTTGGAAGACAAAGGCCAGTTTTCAATCATCATTTTCTATTGTCTGAGCTTCCATTTCACTTATTCTCTTTTTGGCTGTGGTGTCAAAATATGGTTACAGGAAAAGTTTAGCTTTAAAATGGTCACACTGCATAAGAAGTATAATAGTCACTTGGTCTCTTGCATTAGAAGAAGACCACAGAAGCCATAAGTGTGATTTAACAATGTTTGACACATTTTAACTCAAAAAGAGTAGAAAAAGGAAACAAGAATCGGTACAACTCAAGTAAGTATTTGCCATTTTTTTAAAATTTAACATTCAAAGTTTGTTCAAATATCATCTTTTCAGCGTGGTATTCAGTGACTTCTTGATTTTTAATTGCTAATTCTCATCTATTTCCTGGGGAAATATCTGGTAGAAAAACTGAAAAAAAAATAAAGCAGACTTTTAAAAATAGTAAAAATAGTGGAAAGTAAGGGTTTACATTGATATGAAGGGGGAAAGCATACTTCAATAGTGAGATCCACCTTTAATAATTTTATATGAATAAAATAGTACATATATACTCTACAGTCGGCAGTAAGGTAGAAGAGATAGTGATTAATGATGTACATTTCCTAATGTCGGATATTGGTGGCCAAGAATCTCTTTATTCTTCCTGGAATACTTATACTAACACTGACTTCATAATAGAATTAATGAAAGTGTAAAACTACCAAAGATCAATGAGATTTTTGGTCCTTTTAGAAGATAAGACTGATAAACTCTTAGCCAAATTAACTAAAAGAAATAGAAAGAGTCAAGTCAACACAATCATAGATGAAAAAGGAGATATCACCACAGACAATTCTGAAATTCAGAGGATCATTGGAAACTGTTGTGAAAACTTATATCAATAAATTAGAAAATCTAGAATATATTGCCAAATGTTGAGACACATATGACTGACCAAAAATGAATCATGAGTATCTGGAAAATTTGAACAGACCAAGATGAAGCAATATAATTGAAGCAGCAATTAAAGCTTTCTAACAAAGAAAACCTAGGACCAGGAGAAATCTCAGCTGAGGTCTGTAAGACTTTAAAAAAAGAACTAATGCCATTTCTCATCAAAATTTTCGATGAAATAGAAAAGGAAGGAACACTGTCAAATGTCACTCTATAAGCCAATGTCACCCTGAAAACAAAACCAGACAAAGACATATCAGACCAATATACCTGATGAAAATTGACGTGAAAATCCAAAATAACAAATTGACATGCCACATTTAAAATCACTGAGGAAGATAGTACAACATGATCAAGTGTATTTTATCCCAGGAATGTAAGGGTAGTTCAACTTATGCAAATCAATAAATGCCATTCACCACATGAATTATGTGATTATTAAGTATAAGAATCATGTGATTATCCCAAGTGATGCGAGAAAACTATACAAAAAAGTCCATCACCCATTCATGTTGAAAATACTGGAGAAACCCTAGTGTTTAAAACACTAGGAATGGAAGGAAATTATTACAATACTGTAAAGGCTATATATGACAAATTCAAGGCCTACATCATACTTAGGGATAAAAACTGAAGACATTTCCTCTAAAATCAATAACAAGACCGGGTATCCACTTTCATCATTACTATACACTATAGTCCTTGAAACTATCACCAAAATAATCCAGCAAAAGAAAGAAATTAAAGGGATACAAATAGGAAAACAAGTCAAGTTATCTCTGTTTGCTGTTGACACGATCCTATATTTAGAAGTCCCCAAAAACTCCACCAAAAAACTTCTAAAGTTGATAAACAAATTCAACAAAGTAGCAGGATAAAAGGTCAGCTTACATAAATTAATTGCTTTCCTCTTCTCCAGTGATGCATCTGCAGAGAGAGAAATCAGGAAAAGTATCTCATTCACAATAGCCTCACAAATACTTGGGAATAGAAACTGGGGTTAGTAGCTCAGTGGTGGAGCGCTAACCTAGCATGCATGAGGCACTGGGTTTGATCCTCAGCATTAAATACAAATATATAAAATGTATTCATTTACAACAAAAACTATTTTAAAAATACTTGGGAATAAATCTTATTCCAGCTAGCCAACCAACTTATACTGCAGACCTGCCAATTTACATATATCTCTGATGCCCAGGTACAGGCAGTGTCAGAGAACAGATAATTTGGTAAGACATTGACATCAAACTTCATATACTACAAAGATAACACTCAATATTAGCTTGACAATTTGCAAGAATTTTTTGTCTTACATTCATGCAAATTTGTTAATTATATTATGAAAATATACATTAAAGCACTTTTTTTAATCTATATACTTCAAAGCAACTACAATCACTCCTTGAAGTCCATACAAGCTCAGTAGCTGAAAACCAGCCAGACCCCAGTGTGTTTGGAACCCTGAGATTGGTGGGGGCGGGGTGGGCAGCCTGTTTCGGGCATGTCTGCAACGAGCGCCATCTGGAGGAAACCAGCCGCCACAGCGCTTTCAGTAGACAGGAGCAGCAAGGCTGAGATGCCTAGGGCCAGCAGGCAATCCAGCAACACTGTTGCCTCCCACTGACCCTTTTTCAGCTGCACAAGGGCTGCAGGGGAGGCTTGGGCAACCTCCGTGAGAGTAAGAAAAATGCAAGTGCAGTTCTCTGCGTGGCTTTTGAGCTAATCATTAAAGAAATTTTGAGTTTTTCTAAGACAGATGGGATCCTACTAAAGAACTTATTCTGATACCTGTTGCTGAACTAGGAAATCTGGACTGGGAATTAGCTGTGCTAGGTGATCCTTGTCAAGGATAGGAATTAAGTGTTTTTTTTTTTGTTGTTGTTGTTGTTGTTTTAGGCTCTTTGATCTCAACCTTGTTCTGAACAGATGTTCTAAAATTAATAAACATACACTTTATTCCTGGATCTACCTGTTTAGCAATAATGGGAGATCAGAAGATCAGATGCCACCCATTTTTTTTCCCTGATATTGACCCCCACAGTTTTCCTCCTGGTTCTAAATTTTGTTTGACAGCAGAAGATTTTCAGGAGATTTATTCATAATGCGGTAGATGGCACTATATTGCCACCTGTTTCTGCATAGGCACAGCTCACAATGTAATTGACTATATTGATATAATATGAAACACATACAAGCCAGGTGAATTTTGATAAATCTTGGTTCTCTGCTGTACCACTTTGAAAATTTGGCAAAGAATTATTCCATAGAATTGAGCTATGAGAATATAAACAATGTTGTTCTGCAAAATAGATTCCAGATACAGGTGGACAAAGAATCCATATTGTCAACATAGACTGTGAAGGATTTCTCTATTTTGAAATACTATTATGAATTTGTCTTATTTGTAGTTCATAAGCCACAATAATGGTTTTAGGATATATCACTCAGAAAAGTTTAATAAGAACAAATGCTGAGATAAACAACTCAAAATCAACTATCAGTGATTACAAGACATCAAATCAGTGGTGTCTTCTTATTCCTAATGTAAAGGTTAAATTTAAGTTTTTCTCTCCTGTTAAGTTTAAGTTTTGCTTTTCTGTAAGTTTAAGTTCTGTTTTCCTGGAACCCGAAACTTATGTTAAAAACAGTTACTTATGTCAAAATGTACCCTGACCCAACACCCCCTGACAAAACGCATGATTATTCTGTAATGGTTATTTTGTAACAATCCCACTCTTACACCCTAACTGCCATATAAGCTTCCCTGTTTAAACACTGTATAAAAACTCTGCTTAAGCTGTACTCTGGGCTCCAGTTTCTCTCAGGAGAGCTCTGGGCCCTAGCATGCTGGTTCCCCCCCCCCCCGCCCCCCGAATAAACCCTTTGCTTTTGCATGAGACAAGTCTCTTGGTGGTCGCTTCCTCCGACGTTTGCCCGACCCTAACACTAATAATATGTAGAAATAGTGTCTATTCACTTTAAGTTACCAATTCTTTTGTTCCTAAATAAAGTATGCAATGCAGATTTCCATTGCACAAGTAAAGATGGAGGAAATAACCTTCATATATACTTTTTCACTGAAGCCCACAATTGTCTTTCAGTTGGAAAAAACTAATCTCCAGTGTCTTCATGAAACTGTCACAAGTCTGCCATTGTAATGACTGATTGTATTGAAGTCTATAATAATCGCCTTTGTATTGTTTTATATGCATTTCATATGCTATTTTTGGAAGTTTAAGATTCCATTACATTCAACATGTGGAATTGTCATTTTATTTGCTTTCTTCCAGAGCAATCTATATATAAAATATAAATTTATTCATTTTCCTTCCAAATTATTTGATTGTATTTTTTTCTGGTTCACCTGAATTTAGAGAAGAATCAGCTACTTAATTTGTATGAAATATTAAAGTTAATCAGTAAAATATAATTGGGTAATTAAGTCTTTTATGCACATTAAAGAGAACACTTTATGAAAGCAAACTCATCATGGATCACTTTGAAATGATCTCAACATTCTAAGTAAGACACAAAAGTCTTTTTAAAAGTAGCACTACAAGAATGGAAAATAAACATCTGCCCATTCGAAATGTATGATTTCAAACTAAAAGTGAATACACTTTGTCCAGTGTGATGTTTACAATAATGTATTTTTTAAAATTTTTGGATTACCAGGATCATGAAAGGAAGCACTTTTTTAGTTAATCATATACTAGTAAAAACTGTCATAATGTTATTAATGTGGAAAATCTTGACTATAAAATTCAGGGATCAATTATCCCCTGTGGTGTGTCCTTAAGAAGAAGGCATTCATGTCATTTCATATTAACACAATTTTGTTCCTTGATAGATGGAGCTTAAAAATTACATATGCTGCCATAAATTACTACCTTTAGCAGATCTTTATTAGGTGGAGTTTTTCTTTCTCTCTTTCTTCCTTCCTTTCTTCTTTTTTTATTTTAATGTTTGTAATTCTGTTTTCAATCTCTTGGAGAGTAAAGGTGAATAATGTTTTAAACTTTTCTTGGAGAAAAGAAAGAACTTTTATTGAATATATTTATAGACGAGTATGATTGCTTTAAATTATCTCTTTGGCAGTTGGATTAGAGGGACTTAATGTGCTGGTAACATAAGTGTCATGGTTTTTATAAGAAAATTAATTGTGAATCATGAGATCTGAGGGCGGGTTCTGCATAGAGTGAGGGAGCACTTTGATCTTTATTCCTGGTTTGCAGGGTAGGGTTCCACGAAGTTAATTTGACTTGTCAATTTAGAGAAATCTGAAACCTGAGGTTTTTCAAAACAAAATAAAACTATGATATTTTTATGTCCCTCAGTACTTGGCAGGCATATATTTGGTAGAAATTCTTATCACTTATTTGAAAAAAAAACCTTGAAATTAACTGCAAAATGGGAAAAAACAAAATTATTTTTAAGAAAAAATAAGGAGCATATATATTTAAAAACATCCGTTGAACAGCAAGGAATGCATGCTGGTTTTGAATAATTTTAAAAATGCCTTTTATTCGCTCACTAGTGTTTTCTCAACTTGTATCAAACCAAAAGATCTTTTTCTCACAAAGTCAAAAACAGATCAAAACTTATGGATTGTTTTTGTTACCTTTTTTTTTTACTATCAGGTTTTATCCTTTAATAATGTTACCTACATTTTCAAATTATAGAATAAATATTAGTTAACTCCGAAGTTAGATATTTTATTTGTTTTAATTTCTCACTCATGAGTGTTGATTTTAAATGTTCTACAAATATTTGCATCACTTTTTTTCTTGTAGCTTTTCAGTTAAGATATTCTAAACTCAAAAATGTGGTATCAATGAATAATAGAAGAGTCATTGGAGGACTTACTTAATTCTGTATTTCTGAAGTTTAGTCCTAGCTGCTAAACTATGAAAGCCTCAACGTTTCTTTCTTAAATTAGCTTTAACCACAAATGAATAATTTTCAAAGTGATGAGGTGTTGATTTATGGGTGGCAGGACCATTCTGTCTTGGTATTTTCTAGGCTGGGGCATAGGCACAAAAGACAACCTGACCAAAAGGAAAATCAGGGGCAGACATCTGTTCAGTGATCATGATCCTGGATTCTAAGGGTGGTGATTCTCCACCCCTTTGCCCAAGTGAATAGGTCAGAGGACATAACTTATTAAGGCTGTGTTAACCATGTTTGTACTTACTGCATAGGTAAGTTCCTCCTCCCAGAATCTGGATGTCACAACAGCATCAAGTCCTAGTGAGGCAAATAGAGAAATTACACACTCATCACAGAGTGGACAAGACAAAGAAGTTGGCTATAGGTCTTCTTGTACACATCCTGGGGATGGCTCTAGAACTAGGACCAGGTCCCTGTAACATAAAACCATCTACTCACGACATAGGGACCCTCTTCTAGCCTATGCACATAATAAAACCATCTCTGCCCTTGTGTGCATCTGAGTGTGTGCATATATGTATATGTGTGCATCATTATAAAGTGTGTGCCCAGCTGTGCCTCCCGTCCTGGCCTCATGCCCTCCCCTGACCCTAGATGACCTGTACAAATCCTGCTACAACAAAAGCAATACCTATGTTTAGCATAATTTTCTTAATTTGAAAGAAATGTTCTCAGTTATCCTGTCAATAGAGTCTCCTTGGGCCTCAACTATATCTACATGTATGGCTTTTTAATATTGTTTTCAAATTAAATGATATAATAATAGAAAGGGTCTCGTCTCATTAATTGAAAAAAGTCTCCCGTAGATCTCAGTGAGTGAGATGATTCTTGGAGTCTTGACCTTCCTCTAGAGAAATTTGGAAAATGAGATCAACAAATAGTTGTTTTTATGTGTGGTGGGAGAACACTTCCCCCATAGAGATGGGAAGGAAGTCCCCAGTTTGAAGAAAGGACACACTGAGTTGATGCGGAAGTCCTCCACTATGCACTGCAAATGTGTGTGGTGGAGTAAAATAGTTGTAGCAGAGGTGATAATGAGGAGGAGGAAGAAGATGGTGATGGTGATGGTGATGGTGATATACACACAGTTGGCCTGCTGTGCCAGAGCAACACCTGTTCTGATGACATTGCTACTACTGCTATTGGAGGAGAGGAAAGCATCAGTCTTGATTCTTGCATAAAATGTGAAGGTGGTAAATGCACCAAACTGTGTCACAAAAATTTCTGTAGCCCTGGATACATTAAAGAATAGCTATAGTTTATTCAATAGGCTCCACTTTCTATTAAACACAAGGCTGAGAGACAGATTTTCATACTAAGACTCAGTTACAGGAAATACACCAGTGTCCTTCCATGCATGGGACAGAAGCTACCTCTCTGTGCTGTGCAGTACAGGGTACAGCTGGCACAGTGAGGCAGCACTCCTGTCCACATTACTGCAGGTGACACGAGGCTTTTGGTGTCATCTAGAGGGAAAGGCAAGCTCTTGGTCTCCTCCATCAACAGATAGCAGCAGAGGTACTACTCCAGGTCAGAGGGTAGAGCTACCCAGGAGAGACAAAGAGGAGGCCAGGGTGGGAGTTTACAACAGAAGATTAAGAGTCAGGCATTGAACTGGAAGTCAGGAGAGTCCATCCTATGCCCTGGACTATAACCTGAGTCTGAGGGCCGAATCTCTGGGTCCCTCCAGGACATAGAACAAGACTCACCTAAGAAAGGCACTGGAGGAACATGGCCTCAGGTATCAGCCTGAGTAGATTTTGTAGGGCTGAAAATCACACAAGACACAAAGCTGAGGTGCAGGTACCTTAGAAGGGATCTCTGGAAGGTAGGTGTATAAATATCCCTTAAGGAAATAGGATCCTTTCACTGAAACAAGTTGAGGCCCATGATCATACCTGAGGCCCTGAGGCAAATAAGATTGTAGAGCACTCTGCAGAGTCTCCTTAAGGAGGCTGTGCATGCTTTATCCAGGGAACGGACCCAACTCTCCCCTCCTCCACCTGTTACTGAACATGATCAAAGACCCTTAAGGGATGATGTGAATGGCCATGGAAGGAGAGGCCAGGGATGAATGGGAAGGCATCTCTGCCAGTTCAGCAGCAGGCTTCCTGAATGTGCCTTCAGAGCCAAAAACATCTGGATCTCCTGCTCTATGCTGTCATAATGGTCCACAAAGCTGCTGTTCCCATTAGATGGGAAGGCATATTGGAGGAGCAGAAGAGTGTGCTCACAGATGCAGGTCCATTGCTGCCCTCCACGGGTGGTCTTAAAAACACCCTGGATTGCTTCAGTGCACATCTGCTCAGCAGAAGTGTCTGCCCCGCCAAGGTCACTTCCATAGGCTCCCTCCTGGTGGTGGTGCTTCCTGGAGGTGCAGCAGCTGTGGCATCCTTTGGTGGCTTGGAGAGGTGGTAAGAGTCCAAGCTCCTTGGGATGAGGTCTGTGTCCCTGGGGACTGCTGAGTTCCTCTTGCTGGGTGTTCTCCTGGGAGCTTCAGGGAAAACACTTTTCAGTGAGGTGCCCAGGCTTCTAGCAACTTTCAGCCCCTTCTTGCTGAGCTGGGCTCTTTGTGGCTTTTCTGCTGGCCTCCTTCCTGGTTTTCTCCAACTTACACAGCTGGATGGCCTCTTGGATGCCATCATCGCTGCTGGAGTTAGATACCTTGTGCTGGGGGTCCAGGGTCCTGGAGCTGCTGCCCCTCCCATCAGCCCCGCAGTTCCTATTGCCCGTGCCCCTATTCTGTGCTGCCTGGGATTTGGGGACAGCAGGCCTGTGCTGCCCAGGTTCTCAGCTCTGTGGTAACCTTAGGCCTGAGGCTGCTGGGTGCTGTGCTCATCTTTGCTCACTGGAAAGTTCATGGAAGACAAACTCCTAACAGGCTCCATCAGACTGTGGCAGGCAGCACATGACAGGGGGCTCCTGGGAGGATTTCAGTGTGGATTGGGCAGAATTTTCATTGGAGTCTGCTTTCTTATCTACAGACCTGTCACACTTTGGGTTTTCATGTTGTCTTTTCTCATTCAGAAATGGTTCTATTTCTGCCTGGATGCTCTGCTCAAAGGAGTCGTCACTGCTCAACTTGACTGGGGAGGCTGAGCCCTGTTTTCCACTGGCCTCCATGGGGCTTCCAGGAACATTGCATGATGCCAGGGTAAGTTTGGGGGGACACAGAGCTGGCAGGGTGCCACTGTGTGGAGGGTCTGTTTTGCCTCCGCTGTCCTCCCTGCAGCCCTGCCAGGCTGGGCCCCAGTGGGCATGGGCTATTGTTCTAAGGAGAGCAAGAACCAGAATCCTTGTACATAGCCCTGCACAAATGAACACTAACATGATGTTTTTATTTAACAGATGTGTCTTGGTAAATATGATTTTTGTAGCTTTTTGTAAATTAGTTATACTGCTGTAAAAATTATTTTTGGAAAATATTGTCTTTTGATTTTGGAGGGTGTTCCTAACTGCAGCGTTCTGTGGTCCACTCAGGAGCCATTGCTAGACATGCAGTTTGATTCTTAACCTCACAGTGAGGGTCACCCTGGATGGAACTCTGGTCAGTTGGTAGTTCAGATGCTCAAGGCTGAGGAGGCAGTGGCCGCCTTCTAGGAAGCACTAAAATGCCCTAGTGTCTGTCAGAAGCTCCCAGAACAATGCTTTTAATAAAAGACACGATGGGTCCCTGGCAGCCAGAGCAGTTCCTCTTAAAATTGTAATCACATCCTTGGATTAGTAAAATGTTTCTAAGCACAGTGACTAGAAAGCAAACTGACCAGCCAGTGTGTGCCTCTTGAGACCCCATTGAGACAGTGGCTCTCTCTGCAGCCCAGTCCTTCTGTGTCCAGTGTCTTGCAGTCACTAGGTGATTCTAACATCTACAAAAACCTCTTTTTGTAGTAGAGCTGCTGTTCTCCTCTTTTGATCATGATTCTAAGAGATCACACCGCATGTGCATTTTAACTGTCCTTTTCTTGATTTGTGCACAGAAGTGAATAAGTACAACAATTGGGTGGTTTGTTCCACAGACAACTTGGCCAGAGCTCAGTGCTCATTTGCCTTGCATATCCCCACACCTGCCATCCAGGAGCTGCAGCCCAGTCAGGGCTCTGAGCGTTGACAGAGCCCGTGCTGTCAATGCCTCCTGCAGCCCACCTCCTGGGACAGAAAGGTGCTGGTTGTAGGCCATGGCCTCTGGTCCCCTGAGTCAAGGCCAGGTGTTGCTGCCTTGGTTTTCTTACCTTCTGCCCTGTGGTACTAAGTTATCCATGGTCACTGAGGGAACAGGGTACACTGGCCACTGATATCCTCCAGTCACCTCATGTTCTGCAACTCTAATTCAGCTGTGAGGCAGTCTACCATGTATCCAGAGGATGTTGTTGGTATTCTAATGTGAATGTGAGTCTTGTACACCTCCTGCACCCCTGGGTATAAACAGAAACCCAATTCTGTACCCAAGTGCAGACCCCCACCCACAGTGACCATCAGCTGGGTTAAGCTGCAGTCCTGATTATCCCAATGTGCCTGTGATAGCTTCCTTGTGGTGCATTCACTCATTTAAGTGCTTATGAGAAAAACATGTAATCCATGTTCTTTTATTTAATTTTTTGAAGAGTACTTTTAACTCTTAGAAACAAAAATCTGCTTGTTTTTCCATAAGCGCTTTTTAAAAAGATGAATAAATCAAACATCACACACACAAAAAGGGTCACAAACAGGCTACTTTTGTTGATTAAAATCTGGAGTATTTCTGCTGCTAGACTCTAAGCAGCCAAAGGGCACAGATCTTGCCACCCTCCCAGGCCCTGAGCCACGCAGGATTTACTTGGGCCAGTGCCCCTACAGGCAGTAGGATGAACCGGCTGAGTACTCATTATATATACACCCTTGCTGAGCCCACATGTGTTTCCTTGTTTAGTCAAAGTGATTATTGTCAGACATGGATCTCATCTACTTCTGGTTAATGCTGTGATTGTAAGGCTTCTCTGGTTTCATGACATTATTTCTCTGATTAGAGGGATGCCTTACTACTTTGTAGAGCTTAGCTCTGTGCAACCTCAATGCTGACATAATTCCCAGAAACCATGGGGACTCAGTGCATTCCTTAGGCAAGTCCGTTTTTTGGTACTTGGACTATTATGTACAACACTGAAGCAATGGGAGGGGAAAATAAGAAATTCCCAGTGACAGTTGACAGTCTACTGTGGTAAGGAGGCTCCCAAAGAGAGGAACAGACACCACCTATGAAGTTACATTAGATAATGTGAAGAATCAACGAAAGCAGAAGATTGCTTAATAAAGATAATGCCAGTTATTAACTCATTTCAAAAAGAATTAAATTTAGCAGTGTCACATTGCAACAAAATCGCAATCAGTGGACACAAGTGAATGGGATGACCCAGAGTGTAGGAGGACAAGGTGGGTTTTCTACTGAGTAAGATTTTATCAGTGGTCTCAGCTGCCCAGCTCCATCCTGGATAGGCTTCAGGAAGGTCAACAGCCTTACTGAGCTGGGCCTAGGGCATATGAGAGCTCAGTAGGGTCAGCACAGTAGTCATGGGTCAATTCCTGGAAGGAATCTCTGACCTGGGTCCCTAGAGACTAAGACTGATTCTATGCCCAAAACAGCAGATGGAGGAAGTTGAGGCTCCAACACTCCCCCTTTGCCTTCTCTTGAACCCCATGGCTCACAAGAAGGCTCCCCAGTAGTCCCGAATCAGGTGTTCCATGAGAGGAAAAAGTTGGCATTATCACCAAGTGCTAGTTGCTCCCAGAATCATGAGAGAGCATAAGATGATTTGAGGGGACCAGGTGTGCTTTGGACATCAGGTATTTGAGCTCTGGGAAATTTCCAACTTGGCCTGGCTCCCCATCCTAGTTCCATCTTTCTCTGAACAGATGACATGGTCAGTCCTGTCCCTAGTCTCACCCTTTACAGGACCCTAAATAGAACCCACCCCATACCCTGACTTAGCCCAGGCAGAGCCTCAGGATGGAATGTTGGAATGGGACCTTTATCCTCAGGCACCCTCTTGTCTCCTCTCTTACAGGCTCTGTGTCTGTCTTTGTGCTGACACAGCTGGCCTTGGTGTCAGTTGCTCTGAGACAGATGGACATCATAGTCAGCTCTGGAGACAGCCTTGCCAATGAATATGCTGGGCACTGGTACCAGCAGAAGCAGAAGCCAGGTCTGAGTCCTTTGTGGATCATCCAGCCCTTGGTGTCCACAGCTTCTTTGGTGTAAGCAGAGGCAGCACTGCCCATGGGGCCCAGGTCCATATGTTGTAGAGCTAATTCTCCTGGTGGTAGCGCCAGTGTTTGTCAGCCTTGCCTTCAGAGTTCAGCTTCTCCTCCCAGGTAGCAACCAGCAGGTTTCAACACCTCCTGCTCCATGCTAGGCCTGCAGAACAAGGAGGGCACCAACAGACACAACAGGAGTGCACAGGGGTGAGTGGACCTGTCACTGCCACCTGTTCCTCCAGAGAATGCCCCCTAGAGGCTCAAACAACAGAACCCAGAAGAGCTTAAGTCCCCAGTTCTCTGTGATCATGTCTTGAACTGAATTCTTCCACCACACTCTTCTGCCATGATGTTCACGCTTTCCTCAAGACCTAAGGAATGAAGTCAATTGTTTATGGATTGTGATGTGGGAGACCTTTGAGAATCCAAATAAATTTTTTATCTTCTAAATATTGGGGTCTTTTTCTTTTTTTTAAAGAGAGAGAGAGAGAGAGAGAGAGAGAGAGAGAGAGAGAGAGAGAGAATTTTTAATATGTATTTATTTATTTAGTTAGTTAGTTTTCAGCAGACACAACACCTTTGTTTGTATGTGGTGCTGAGGATGGATCCTGGGCCGCACGATTGCCAGGCGAGCGTGCTACCGCTTGAGCCACATCCCCAGCCCTGGGTCTTTTTCTTCATTCTTTCTTTTTTTTTCTTTTTTTTAACAATAGAATGCATTTTGACAGATTGTACACAAATTGAGCACCACTTCTTTCTCTGGCACTACATGTGGCAGAGTCCCTCCAGTAGTGTAATCATACATGTATACAGGGTAATAATGTCTGTCTCTTTCTACTGCCCTTCCCATCCCCACAGCCCCACTTCTCCCCTCAGTTCCCTCAACACAAACCAAAGTGCCTTTCTGATTCTATCTGATCCTCCCAGCCCCATTACGGATCAGCAATAGCTTATCAGAGAAAACTTTCAGCTTTTGGATTTGGGGGATTGGCTTATTTCACTTAGCATGATATTCTCTAGTTCCATCTATTTACGTGCAAATGCCATAAGTTCATTCTTCTTTTAGGTTGAATAATATTCTATAGTGTATATGTACCATATTTTCTTTCTCCATTTATCTGTTGAAGGGCATCTAGGTTGGTTCCACAGTTTAGCTACTGTGAAATGAGCCACTCTAAGCATTGATGTGGCTGCAACACTCTGGTATGCTGATTTTAAGTCCATTGGGTATAAACTGAGGAGTGGGATAGCTGGGTGCTTCTAATTCAAGTTTTCTGAGGTACCTTCATACTGCTTCACATAGTGGCTGGAACAATTTGCTGTCTCACCAGCAATATATGAATGTAAATTTTTCCCACATCCTTCATGACACTTGTTATTGACTATATTTTTGATACATTGCCAATCTGGAGTGAGATGACATCTTATAGTTGTTTTGATTTGCATTTCTTTCATTGTTAGAGATGATGAACATTTTTTCCAATGTGTGTGGATTGGTTCTATTTCTTCTTCCATGAAGTGTCTATTCAGTTCCTTAGCCCATTTATTGATTGTGTTATTTGGCTTTTGGTGTTCAGGTTTTTAAGTTCTTCATATATCCTAGAGATTAGTGCTCTATCTGAGGTTTGTGTGGTAAAGGCTTTTTCCCATTCTGTAGAATCTCTCATCACGTTATTGCTTGTTTCCTTTGCTGAGAAGTTTTTAGTGTCTGTCCATCCCATTATTGATTCTTGATTTTACCTCTTGCACTTAGAAGTCTTGTTCAGGAAGTCAGGTCCTGAGCCAATGTGATGAAGATTTGAGCGAACTTTTTCTTCTATTGGATGCATGGTCTCTGTTCTACTGTCAGTCTTTGATCCAATTTCAGTTGATTTTTGTGCAGGTGAAAGATAGTGGTTGAATGTCATTTTGCTACATACGTATTTCCAGTTCTCCCAGCATTATATATTGAAGAGGTTATGTTTTCTCCAATGTATATTTTTGGCACCATTGTCTACTATGAGATAAGAATATCTATGTGGGTTCATCTCTGTGTCTTGTATTTTTGTGTTATTGTTCCACATGTGTCCTTTGGTACCAACACCATGCTGTTTTTGTTACTGTTGCTCCATAGTATAGTTTAAGTTCTGGTATTGTGATGCCTTGTGCTTCATTCTTCTTGCTGAGGATTGCTTGGTCTATTCTAGGCCTCTTAATTTTCTAAATGAACTTTATGGTTTCTTTTTCTAATTATATGAAGACTGTCATTCATTGGTAGAGATATAATGCAAATCAAAAGTACTCTAAGATTCTCACTCCCATCAGAATGGCAGCCATCAAGATTACAAACAACAATAAAAGTTGGCCAGAATGTAGGGGAAAAGGCACACTCATACATTGCTTGTGGGACTGTAATTTGGTGTAGCCAATCTAGAAGTAAGTATGGAGATTTCATGGAAACTTGCAACATAACCACCATTTGACCATGCTAATAAAAACAGCTTATTACAGGAACACAGACACATCAATGTTTATAGCAGCACAATTTATAATAGCTAAATTGTGGAACCAAACCAGATACCCTTCAGTAGATGAATACACAGAGAAACTTTTATTTATATACACAATGGAATATTACTCAGAACTAAAAGAGAATAAAATAATAGCATTTACAAATAAATGGGTGGAGTAGGAGAATATAATTCTAAGTGAAGTAAGCCAATCCCAAAATACCAAAGGCCAAATGCTTTTTTTGATATGAGGATTCTGACTCATAATCATGATAGCAGGGCATGGGAGGAATGGAAAAACTTTAGATAGGGCAAAGGGAAAGGAGGGGAATGGATAGGGCATAGGGGTACAAATGATGGTGGAATGAGTTAGACATCATTACCCTAAGTACATATAGGAAGACATGAATGGTGTGGAAATATTTTTTGTACAACCAGAGACTTGAAAAATGGTGCTCTCTACGTCTAATATGAAAGGAATTGCATTCTGCCATCATATATAACAAATTAAAATAAATAAATATTTTAATAGAAAAGTGAATAAATAAACAGGGGGAGGCCATCCACCTTATTTTCATGAAATTAAGAAATAAAGCCCACAGCAGCCATGGCAGTGGAATTTGGCGACCATGCCAGTGGCTTTCTCCACAAGGAGGTGGTCCGATTCATTAACAATGCAGCTCTCCTGAACAGTGGTGGCCCAGAGTTCTCCATGGCCTTTTGCTCTCATTCCTGGAACAAGGTAGAGGAGTGGCTTCGCACTGTGGTGGTGGACTCTCAGGTGCCTCGAGACCTCAGAGGGAATGCACCTGAAGTGCCCTTGCCCTGGGCGTGCAAGTGGTGGCCAGGCAGCGGGAGCAGCAGGGGCGTCGTGCCTTTCTGCTGCAGGATCAACTGGAGGAAGGTGAGGCGTCTTGCTGGGCTTTGGTGTCTGAGCTGCAGTGGCTGTATGAGGACCGTGATGATGCTACTACTCAGCTGCACTTCACTCAGGTTGTCTTGCAACAGGCAATGGATGAGTGTGAAGTGCTATGAGAGAGGCTACTTCAAGCTGAGAGGTCAGTCTTGGAAGATCCATTGCCCTCAAAGGTTGTACCTGTTATGGGAGCCCAACAGCATGGTGCTGTGGCATGGTCCCTGGAAGAAGAGGAGCAAGCAGAGGTGGTAGTGCCTGGAGCAAAGGGCATGCCACATTTGGAGGCCCAGATGCCAGTCCCAGCACCTTTGCTTTATGTGCCAGTATACCCATGTCCTTGGCTCCAGGCAATGCAACCCCATGTGAAAATGTATGTGCCCCATTCAGTGCCAATCCCAGTGGGATGCCCATACTCAACATCTATACAAGCCCCTGTAGTAATGGAATCAGAATCAGCAGGAGCAACAGCCCCAGCAGTGGCAGTAGTTGCACCCCAGGTGCCTAGTCTAGTGACCTATCCACCGGCTTGTGGGCTCCAGTGGAGTGCCGGGAGGGAATGGCTCTTCAATGTGTCTAGAGTTACCGGTGTGTCCAGAGTTCCCAGAGTTGCCTTGTCCAGAGTTGCCTGAGTTGCTGGGGCCAGGCAGAATATCCTGAGAACCACCCAGGCATATGCAACCTGGGAGATAGAAAAAGCCCCAAGCAAAAAGAAGGTCCTGAAGGTCCACAGGGAAAGACTTCCCTGAGGAAAAGCATAAACCAAAGCCAAAAAGAGGGTCAGGAGAGACCCCAGGGGAAAGACCCCATGTAGGAGAGCATTAGCCTTTGCCTGGTGCTTTTAATTTAAAAAGAAAAAATGTCGTTGGAATTTTAATAGGAATTGCATTAAATCTTTGTAAAAGTTTTGGTAGTATGGCCATTTTGGCTATATTAATTCTGCCTATCCAAGAGCATGAGAAATCTTTCCATCTTCTAAGATCTTTTTCAATTTTTTTCCTTAGTGTTCTATAGTTTTCATTGTAGAGGTCTTGTACTTCTTTTGTTAGATTGATTCCCAAGTATTCCACTTATTTGAGTCTAGAGTCAATGGGGAAGTTTTCCGACTTTCTCTTGCTGTGGATAAATCGCTTATATATAGAAATGCATTTGATTCATGGGTATTGATTTTATATCCTAATTTGATGAATGTATTTATTGGTTCTAGAAGCTTTCTGGAGGAATTTTTTGGATCTTCTAAATATAGAAGTATGTCATCAGCAAATAGTGATGATTTGAGTTCTTATTCTATGCAAATCACTTTAATTACATTCATCTGTCTGATTGCTCTGACTAGAGTTTCAAAAAGGGCATCCCTGTCTTGTTTCTGTCCTTAGAGGGAATGTTTTCTCTTTTTCTCATTTAGTAATAATATGGGCCTTGGATTTAGCATAGATAGCTTTTACAATGTGAAGGCATTGCATACATTGTTTGTATAGACCTCACCATGTGCATGTTCAACCATGAGTTTTTGTGGTATGAGATGACAGGATAGGATGAGAAGCAAAAGAATGAATTCCACAGCAGGAATAATGGAAGAGGAAGATTAATTCAAATGACTGGATTAAATCCTACTAAATAGAAAATAGATTTGTTTTCAAATTTAAAATAAGGGGGATGTGATCTTAAAATTTCTCCTTCCTGAAAATTTCTTTAACTCCTAAAGGATAACACTTTGTATATATTTTCATTCTGAATCAAAAAGACTTTTTAATTTTTTCTATCTACAAATGTTTGGAGGTTCAGAAAGATTGAGACATGTGTAGGTTTAGAGTTAAGAACCAAGAATGGAATCTTCTTTGATTCTCAAAACTATAGCTATGCATCCCTTTCATCCCATGATTTTTTGATCAATGAAATAATTTTGGGAGTAAATCCTTTTTTTCCTAATTTAACTTATTTTCATAAACAAGAAATATTAATATGTGGGACTAGGTTTCAGTTTTTGAAGCAATTCACAAACTATTCAACAACACACTTGGACATGAAAATACACTTACTATGAGAACAGTAGCAGCTCAGAATGTAGCATGTGGTCACAATTAAAGTTCCATGTTGTCCAGTCACTGTGGTAATTTGGGATGCACATCTTACCTTCCATTTCCACTCAGTTGATGTGGTGAGCGAGGTGCTGTCAGTTAAGGTTGAAGAAGACTAGGAAGGTTTTGAGTTCTTGGTCGACCATGGGAAATCTAAACTGCTGCGGGGAAGGTATGTTGTCAGTGATATTTTCAAGGCTGTTTCTTCAGAGGGCAGTTAATGTTTACTGAATATATTTTCCTCTTGATTTTTTCATCTTCAACACTGAATCTTCTCTCCTGAGATTGAAGTATTTGGTGATAATGTTTTTATCACTCAATTCATATATTTGCTTGTTCTATTGACCTGGTTACTGAAAATGTTTTTCTAAATTAAGAAAATGAACCATTCCTAATGCCAATAACATGTGTGCTCTTAAAGTGAATTACAGGAGGAGGACACCCACCTTGCTTTCATGAGATGAAGAAATAAAGTGAGAGAGAGTAAGGCAATATACATCCCATGACAGGGCAATTAGAAACCAAACCCATCTCAATGTATATGAACATCTAAAAAGAATGTTAGAGAAGTCTAAATCAAGACATTTGTAAAAGAAAAGAGGACTGAGATTTCAGGAAAAGTTTTCAATTGGTTGATGACTACAGGATCCCAGGTGTTTGGGGACTACTGGGAAGGAGGCAAAAAGGACAGTGCCTTGAGGTCAGTGGAGTGGATGTCTGATAATGGAGGAAATGAGGGCCTCAGTGGTCTACAGGAGGAGGATTCATTGGTCGAGGTTCACAGGTTAGAGTTAGTGGTGGTTCCATCTAGGCAGATAAGTCTCTGGCCCCTGGCCATGCAGGATCTAGGAAAAGGCTTGGAAAGCCAGGAGCAGGAATATGTCTAATCAGAGCTGGGGCATCTGGAGAAATGACATTTCAACCAGGCATTGTCTGACTGCTCAGATGATGGCTCAGAATATTAGACTGCAGACATGGGGCATGCCAGCTTCTGACATAGAAACAACAAAGCATCAGCCCAGAGTATCTGTTTCCCTGATTAATCCTCACTAACAGGCCATCCAGGTGGGAAAAGCACAAGGAAACTTCATTCTGGGCACAGCCATCAAGAGGCAGTTGGTTTAGAATGTCCTAAGTTCTCAAAACAGTTGGTGAGCCCCAGAGAACTCTGATGATTTAGATGGTCAACTGCTCATCAGAAAGGCTCACTGGGAGGCAGCTGGCAGTGAGATGACCCTGGGGGAGGATGGCTGCAAGTGTGGACTCTACCATTGACCTTCAGATAGGCTTCATTTGCATGAAATCATCATTTTTAAGTCAGTAATTGTAATGAAGAGACAGGAGCCCATGTTATAACTTGAACATTTTTCATGGTGTCTGCTACTGAAACCTCATGCCAAAGAGGCCTGAAGGAAGGAGTATTTGAAAAGAACTGAGAAGAGTTCTGGCTTCCTGGTTCTAGGATATATGCTAGAGGACTCAATTGCTCAGGGATTACTTGTCCCAGGTAAATAGCTACATTCCTGTCCCACATCCACTGCTCATCATTCTTGTGAATCTGGGCAAGTCACATAAAATCTCTAAATTACAAACACCTAAACTCAAAATTGTGGTGGACAGACTCTGCTCCACCCATCTCTTTAGGCTGATATGGAGTCACAGGAGGTCACAGATATTCTCCATGAGCTTTACAGATATCCATCTGTAAAGAATGAGGAATAGACTTTCTTTACCCATTGCCCTGGAGGATGACCTCTGTTTGTCACCTCTCTGTTCAAACACTGTCAACAATTGAGCTTATTTTTCCACACATTTAATGAGGTGTCCTATTTAGTGACAGGACACATTAGCAGCAATATGAAGCACCAGTCCTCTTAAGGATGCGTGGATATGATCATTGTCAGCCTTATAACATTACGTGGATCAGATGCACACTTTTTGCAAACAATTGGGAAGGGGTTTATTTAACTGCACAGGTATTTAATTTTTGAGGTAGGATTTAAACAAAAGCCACATACATAACCACAGCCTCTGCTGATGGTCACTGTTTCCTCTGCCTTTCTATGATTCCCCCTTAGTAATACTTTTTGACCACACAATATTGTGTTGGGTTGTAGACCTCACACATTGCAATGTTATTCTAAAGCTCAATCTGACTCAGGTGCTTTGCTGCCCCAATGGTGAAAAATGAGCTCAGTAGTGTGAAATCTAATAACATTCAAATCCCTCCTTCAAAATTTATTAAACATAATTTTTGTTATTTTTAATAATTTTTATTAGTTATTCATTGACCTTTATTTATTTATTTATTTATTTAAATGTGGTGCTCGGAATCAAACTCCATGCCTCACACATGCAAGGCAAGCACTCTCCAAATGAGCCACAACCTGAGACTCAGATTTTATTATTTTTAACTCTGTTAACAGACTGCAAAAAAAATACATCAGAACTTTTTTTTATAATATTCAACTGTAACATTGTCTCCCCTGCTCTGCTAACTAATACTCTACTCTCACCTTCTATGATCAATTTTTCAGTTTCCACAAAAGAGTGATATTATACAGCATTTATCTTTGTGTCCCAGACCTGTTTCTGATAACATAATTATCACCTCTTGTTGTTGAAAATGACAGAGAAAAAAAATACAAGAAATATTTAAGTTTCTGGGCATGCTATTAGTGTATAAATATATACTTGAATTCAAAGCTCAAATTATACCCCCAGATATTTACAATGATCATTTATCAATTAAAACTGGTTGAGCTGTTATTTGAATTATTATTGATGACCCTCTGTTTTCTTGCTAGCATCTTGTCAACAGCTCTGTTTTATCACATTTTCCAGGCTGTTGCCTCCCATGTTGGAAGAAACCCCCAAAGGCAGAAGACTTGGTCCAGAGGAGTCCGCCTCTGGCCACCAAACAGTGTTGTGCCAAATGAAAAGTCCAACAAAGGTACTGTGGAAATCTTGAAATTATGTTCATTCTGCAATAATGATTCTAGTTGATTCAGAGTTCCAATTCTTCTTTTATTTAACATTTACAAATTTACATGCTTTGAGTCTTTCAGCAGTGCTATAGCTCCAGAAGTAAAGATCTAGTTACCTTTTAATTTTGTGCACTTGGTTCTTTCAACTGTTGATGGACATCTGGGTTGATCATACAATGTATTTATGGTGAATGCTACAAACATTTAAGTGATTGTATCATTATAGTATGCTGACTTGTAGTTCTATAGAATAAGCAGGGAGGGAGTGTAATAGCTGAGTCCTATGAGTTCCACTCTTGGGCTTTTCAGGAATCTGCACATTGCTTTCCAGAGTTGTCATAATAATTTACAGACCCACCAACATTGTGTCAGTGTACCTTCTTTCTCCTATCCTTCCTGGTATTTCTATGCTTATCCAGTTTTCCCAGCACTATTGTTTGAAACCATAATCTCCTCTCTAACATATATTTTGGTGCTGTTGTCTGGTATCAGGTGGATGTAAGTATCAGGTGGGTTGTCTCTGTGTGGTATATTCTATTCAAGGATCTTCATATCTATTTTCAGTACAATAAGATACTGTTTTTGCTACTCATCTCTATAGTAAAATATAAGATTGGTTATTATATTTTCTTGCTCAGAATTGCTTTGCCAAATAATTGTTATTATTATTATAAAATAATAATAAATATAATAATTAATATAATATTATTATTATTACTGTTGTTATCATCATCATCATCTCAAATGAATTTCAGGGTTAGTTTTTCAATACTGTAAGGAATATTATTGTAGTTTAAAGGAGATTGTATTGAATTCATTGAACCTGGATATTGCTTTTGATATTATGGCCACTTTGACAATATTAATTCTGCCTATCCAAGAACACAGAACTTCTTTGCCCCTTCTGAGGTCTTCTTCCATTTCTTTTTCAGTGTTCTATACTTTTTGTTGTAGAGATCTTACATCCTGTTTGGTAGATTTATTCCCAGGGCCTTTTTTATATTATTATAAAAGAAATGGTTTTCTTGAATTCTATATCAGTTTCATCAATGTTGGAGTATAGTGACAATATTGATTTATTTGTGTTGATCTTTTATCCTGCTACATTGCTAAATTTATTAATTCTAGAATTCTTCTGGTGAAAATTTCTGGGCCTTCTAAATATAGAAGCATGTCACCAGGTAATGAGGACCATTTGAATTTTTCTTATTGTATCCTACTTTTGCCTGATTGTGCTGACATTTCTTCAGAAAAATACATTGAATAAAATTGGCAAAAGTAGACATTCTTGTTCTTAATATTTAAGGAACACCGTTAATTTTTATCTCTGTTCAGTGTGATGTTGGCTTTGGATTTCTCATATATGGCTTTTATAATATTGAAACTAAGTTCCTTCTATTCCAGGTTTCTCCTTTGGTTTTGAAATGAATTGTTTCTCCTTTTTAATCATTAGCTTTTCTACATCTATTTTATGAATCTTGTTCTTAATTCCAACTATGGGTGTGCTAGTCAGCTTCCCCCAACCCACTCTGCTGCCTGTGGAGCAACCTTTCCATGCTTCCTGGGCTTATGGTCTGGGCAGCTATTCACAGCAGCCCATTTTTACACCAGCTCCTTCAAATTCTCAATCCCCTTCAGCTGGTCCTGGGAGGCACCAGACTCAAGGAGGAAAGGACCAGAGCTTTCCTGCCCATCTCTGACTTGAGTTCCCCTGGGGAGAATGCTCTCCATGCCTTTTGCTCTAGCTCAGCCAGGCAAAGCCTAGGTGCTGTGGCAGGTGCCTTTCAGTTCCATGTGTACCTACCTGCTCAGATCTCCCAGCTCCTGGCTCCTGCAGTGGCAGCATCAGCTTGGCTGTGTCAAGGTGGCTCCTGCCTTGCTCTCTTGGGACAGCAGGAATCACAGATCTCCCTTCATGTACAGTGCACAGTGCAAAGAAGCCTCTTCTTCAGGCAAGAAAACGTTGCCTCTATGATCTCAGGATTTTCACACTGAATCTGTCTGTTTTGTTTCTGTGCATTTTCCCTCTTTCTGTGATCTAGCTGTGCCACTATTCCTGCTGCTGCTGCTGCTGCCACAATCAGCTTGGATCAAATGTACTTTCTTTTTTTGTCTTTGTTTAATGTAGCCAAGTTTCAGATTTTCTAAGACTCCGAGTGTCCACTAGTGAGTTTTAGTGAAACTCCTCTTTTGTCCACCTGGGAGGAAGGAGTATTCACGCTGTTTGCATTACAGGTTGTGGGGCTGCAAGAAATAAAGGTTCTCTCTATCTTAAATTTGCTTCTGTCTTGTAATGTATTATTTCTTTTGCTTGAGTTTTTGACTTTATATGCCTGTATGATTTTTTTCCATTCACGATTAAGTTTTGGTGACTTCCTTTATTTCCTCTCTCACTGAGAAGCAGTCTTCTTGCCTTCTAAGTCTGGCACTGAAGAACTGTCGTGGGTGCATCCTTCTTCCAATTTGCCAACTTCTCTTCTCCTGACAGCAAATTTGCACAATTTCTGAACATGCCAAGGAATGTTTGGGGCCAAAATATATTTTATCTTGATGAATACCTCATGTTAACTTGAAAACAAATTTTATTCTCTCACTGTTGTATGAAGTATTTGTACAAATGTCAAATAGATCTATGTGATTGATAATGGTTTTGGTAAATTCCTAGGGTTGCCATGTCTAACTACCAGCTTTCATGGGTTGAAGTGATGCAAGTGTACTGTCTTAGAGCTCTATTCCCTAGGAATCCCACATTGACCTGTTAGCAGAAACATGCTACTTCTGAAAACTTTAAGGAAGGATTTTTTCTGCCCATTCTTAACTGTTACTGGTTTGGTGGCCATCCTTGATCTGCTTGGTTTTCAACTGCAGCACTTTACTCTCTGCTTGCATCATCACATGGCATTAGTCTCTCATGAATGTGCCCCATCTTCATGAGAACAGATGCCCTATTTGGGGAATGGGTCCACCCTGTTCAAAGAGGAAACTTTAATTGCTAAGATCACAATGACTCTCATTTCAAACCCAGTAAAATTTTGAGGTACTGTTTAAGTTCTAACTTAACCATGTTTAGAACTGAAACATGTATTTGCGTGGAAGTAATTTGACCCATAACAGAAATGATTGATTCAAAAGTATACTTTTTCTTTACTTCCTGATGGATCTGTCAAGTGTTATAAAGGAATGCTGAAAACTTCTAGTGTAACAGTAGAATATTTAATTTCAAATTGTAGTTCCTTCAATTTTTTGTCGATTTTGTTTTGTTTCCTGGTATGCTCCTTCTCTTGCCATTCAGAAACAATCATGTCCCAGGAGTAATTAAGCCTGTGTGTGTTAAACAACCATCTCCATACACTCTAGACACAGGTCCACAGTTAAGAAGCCCCTGGAGTGTTTCTTCAGCAAACCAATATACTGACAGTTACTCTATATTTCCCTAGATTGCTATAAAGTCATAATGGAGGTGGTATCCGTTGATTTGGGAGGAGACCAACAAAATTATATTGCTGAGGTAATGTGACCCTTCTTTGTCTAAGATATAAGTGTTGTTGTATTCCTTTTTATTCAAATTCCTGCATGAAAATATGACAGTGTTCATTGTAGGTGACTCATAGGTGGTGGAATTACAACTGCTCATCTATTCCCTATGAGAATGATTCAAGATGACATTCACATATGAGAACAACCATTGTCAAATGATTGTAGTGAGCATTTTCTTTTTTTTATTTTTATTTTTTTATTGGTTGTTCGAATCATTACAAGGCTCTTGACATATCATATTTCAAACATTAGTTTCAAGTGAGTTATGAACTCCCATTTTTACCCCAAATACAGATTGCAGAATCACATCGGTTACACATACACATTTTTACATAATGCCATACTAGTAACTGTTGTATTCTGCTATCTTTCCTATCCTCTACTATCCCCGCTCCCCCCCATTTCTCTTTTTATCCCGTCTACTGTAATTCGTTTCTCTCCTTTTTTTCCCCCCTTTCCCCTCACAACCTCTTATATGTAGTTTTTTATACCAATGAGAGTCTCTTTCCATTTCCATGCAATTCCCCTTTTCTCTCCCTTTCCCTCCCACCTCGTGTCTCTGTTTAATGTTAATATTTTCTTCCTGCTCTTCCTCCCTGCTCTATTCTTAGTTGCTCTCATTATATCAAAGAAGACATCTGGTATTTGTTTTTTAGGGATTGGCTAGCTTCACTAAGCATAATCTGTTCTAGTGCCATCCATTTCCCTGCGAATTCCATAATTTTGTCATGTTTTAATGCAGAATAATACTCCATGGTGTATAAATGCGACATTTTTTTAATCCATTCATCCATTGAAGGGCATCTGGGTTGGTTCCACAGTCTAGCTATTGTGAATTGTGCTGCTGTGAACATCGTTGTGGCAGTATCCCTGTAGTACGCTCTTTTAAGGTCTTCAGGGAATAGTCCGAGAAGGGCAATAGCTGGATCAAATGTTGGTTCCATTCCCAGCTTTCCCAGGAATCTCCATACTGCTTTCCAAATTGGTCGAACCAATTTGCAGTCCCACCAGCAATGTACAAGAGTACCCTTTTCCCCATATCCTCGCCAGCACTTGTTGTTGTTTGACTTCCTAATGGCTGCCAATCTTACTGGAGTGAGATGATATCTTAGGGTGGTTTTGATTTGCATTTCTCTGACTGCTAGAGAAGGTGAGCATTTTTTCATGTACTTGTTGATTGATTGTATGTCCTCCTCTGAGAAGTGTCTGTTCAGGTCATTGGCCCATTTGTTGATTGGGTTATTTGTTGTCTTATTGTCTAATTTTTTGAGTTCTTTGTATACTGTGGATATTAGGGCTCTATCTGAAGTGTGAGGGGTAAATATTTGTTCCCATGATGTAGGCTCCCTATTTACTTCTCTTATTGTTTCTCTTGCTGTGAAAAAACTTTTTAGTTTAAGTAAGTCCCATTTGTTGATTCTTGCCATTAACTCTTGTGCTATGGGTGTCCTGTTAAGGAATTTGGAGCCCGACCCTACAATATGTAGATCAGAACCAACATTTTCTTCTATCATATGCAGAGTCTCTGATTTGATATCCAGGTCCTTGATCCATTTTGAGTTAACTTTTGTGCATGGTGAGAGGAGGGGATTCAGTTTCATTTTGTTGCATATGGATTTCCAGTTTTCCCAACACCATTTGTTGAAGATGCTATCCTTCCTCCATTGCATGCTTTTAGCCCCTTTATCAAATATAAGATAGTTGTAACTTTGTGGATTAGTCTCTGTGTCCTCTATTCTATACCATTGGTCCACCCACCTGTTCTGGTACCAGTACCATGCTGTTTTTGTTACTATTGCTCTGTAATATAGTTTGAAGTCTGGTATTGCTATACCACCTGATTCACACTTCCTGCTTAGAATTGCTTTTGCTATTCTGGGTCTTTTATTTTTCCATATGAATTTCATGATTGCTTTGTCTATTTCTACAAGCAATGCCATTGGAATTTTGATTGGCATTGCATTAAACCTATAGAGAACTTTTGGTAATATCGCCATTTTGATGATGTTAGTTCTGCCTATCCATGAACAGGGTATATTTTTCCATCTCCTAAGATCTTCTTCTACTTCTCTTTTTAGAGTTCTGTAGTTTTCATTGTATAAATCTTTCACCTCTTTTGTTAGGGTGATTCCCAAGTATTTTATTTTTTTTGAGGATATCGTGAATGGAGTGTTTTCCCTCATTTCCATTTCAGAAGTTTTGTCGCTGATATACAGAAATGCCTTTGATTTGTGTGTGTTGATTTTATATCCTGCCACTTTGCTGAATTCATTTATTAGTTCTAGTAGTTTTTTTGTAGACCCTTTTGGGTCTTCTAGATATATAATCATGTCATCCGCAAATAGTGATAATTTAAGCTCTTCTTTTCCAATGTTTATGCCTTTAATTTCTTTCGTTTGTCTAATTGCTCTGGCCAGTGTTTCGAGAACTATATTGAATAGAAGTGGTGATAGAAGACATCCCTGCCTTGTTCCAGATTTTAGAGGGAATGCCTTCAATTTTTCTCCATTCAGAATGATGCTAGCCTGGGGCTTAGCATAGATAGCTTTTACAATGTCAAGGTAAGTTCCTGTTATCCCTAGTTTTTCTAATGTTTTGAACATAAAGGGATGCTGTACTTTGTCGAATGCTTTTTCTGCGTCTATCGAGATGATCCTATGGTTCTTATTTTTAAGTCTATTGATATGGTGAATAATATTTATTGATTTCCGTATATTGAACCATCCTTGCATCCCAGGGATGAATCCTACTTGATCATGGTGCACAATTTTTTTGATGTGCCTTTGTATCCGATTCGCCAGAATTTTATTGAGGATTTTTGCATCTAGCTTCATCAGAGATATTGGTCTGTAGTTTTCTTTCTTTGATGTGTCTTTGTCTGGCTTCAGAATCAATGTGATGTTGGCCTCATAGAATGAATTTGGAAGAGCTCCCTCTTTTTCTATTTCCTGGAATAACTTGAAAAGTATTGGTCTTAATTCTTCTTTAAAGGTTTTGTAAAACTCCGCTGTATACCCATCCGGTCCTGGGCTTTTCTTGGTTGGTAGTCTTTTGATGGCTTCTTCAATTTCATCCATTGATATTGGTCTGTTCGAATTGTGTGTGTCCTCCTGACTCAGTCTGGGCAAATCGTATGTCTTAAGGAATTTATCGATGTCTTCACTATCCTCTATTTTATTGGAGTATAGGTTTTCAAAATAATTTCTAATTGTCTTCTGTATTTCTGTAGCATCTGTTGTGATATTGCCTTTTTCATCCCTTATGTTAGTAATTTGATTTCTCTCTCTTCTTCTCTTCGTTAGCATGGCTAAGGGTCTGTCAATCTTGTTTATTATTTCAAAGAACCAACTTTTAGTTTTGTTAATTTTTTCAATAGTTTCTTTTGTTTCAATTTTGTTGATTTCCGCTCTGATTTTAATTATTTCTTGCTTTCTGCTACATTTGCTGTTGTTTTGCTCTTCCTTTTCTAGGGCTTTGAGATGAAGTGTGAGCTCATTTATTTGTTGGTTTTTCCTTTTTTTGAGGAATGACCTCCAGGCGATGAATTTCCCTCTTATAACTGCTTTCATTGTGTCCCATAGATTCCGATAGGTTGTGTCTGTATTTTCATTTATCTCTAAGAATTTTTCGATTTCCTCCTTTATGTCTTCTGTAACCCTTTGATCGTTCAGTAACATATTGTTCATTTACCATGTGATATTGAATTTTCCCTTCCTTCTTTTATCATTGATTTCCAGTTTCATTCCATTATGATCAGATAAAATGCATGGTATTATCTCCACCCCTTTATATTTACTGAGGGTTGCCCTATGGCATAATATATGGTCTATTTTTGAGAAGGATCTATGTGCTGCTGAGAAAAAAGTATATCCTCTTGATGATGGTTGATATATTCTATATATGTCAGTTAGGTCTAGGTTATTGATTGTGGTATTGAGTTCTATAGTTTCTTTATTCAACTTTTGTTTGGAGGATCTGTCCAATGGTGAGAGAGGTGTGTTGAAGTCGCCCATAATTATTGTGTTGTGGTCTATTTGATTCTTGAACTTGAGGAGAATTTGTTTTATGAACTTCACAGCACCATTATTAGGTGCATAAATATTGATAATTGTTATAACTTGTTGTTTAATGGTTCCTTTTAACAGAATATAATGTCCTTCCTTATCCCTTTGGATTAATTTAGTCTTGAAGTTGATTTTATTTGATATGAGGATGGCCACACCTGCTTGCTTGCGAGGACCCTGTGCGTGATATATTTTTTCCCCAACCTTTCACCTTCAGCCTGTGTATGTCTTTTCCAGTCAGGTGTGTCTCCTGGAGGCAGCATATTGTTGGATTTGTTTTTTTAATCCATGTTACCAGCCTATGTCGCTTTATTGGAGTGTTTAAACCATTAATGTTTAGAGTTACTATTGATATATGGTTTGTACTTCCAGCCATGTTTGATTATTTATCTCTTTTTTTTTTTCAATTTAGTTTGTTTCTCCATGATTTGCTTTCCCCCCTCTGTCTGTCTTTACTGAGGTACTTCCCACTGTTGGATTTGGTTATTGTTTTTCATTTCTTCCTCGTGGAGTGTTTTGCTCAAGATGCTTTGCAATGCTGGTTTTCTGGCTGCAAATTCTTTCAGTTTTTGTTTATCGTGAAAGATTTTCATTTCGTTGTCGTACCTGAAGCTTAGTTTTGCTGGATACAGGATTCTTGGTTGGCATCCATTGTCTTTCAGTGTTTGGAATACGTTGTTCCAGGATCTTCTTGCTTCCAGCGTCTGTGTTGAAAAATCCGTTGTTAACCTTATTGGTTTACCCCTGAATGTAATCTGTCTCCTTTCTCTTGTAGCTTTTAATATTCTCTCTTTGTTCTGTATATTGGATATCTTCATAACAATGTGTCTTGGTGTTGGTCTACTGTGATTTTGTATGCTCGGTGTCCTGTATGCATCTACAATTTGTACATCTGTTTCCTTTTTTATTTCTGGAAAGTTTTCTGTAATTATTTCATTTAGTAAATTACTCATTCCCCTGGTTTCAATTTCTATCCCTTCCTCTATCCCAATGACTCTTAAATTTGTTTTTTTTATATTATCGCATATCTCTTGTATGTTTCTCTCATGATTTTTAACCATCCTATCTGAGTTAGCTAGACTCTTTTCAAGCTGATATATTTTGTCTTCATTATCAGACGTTCTGGCTTCTAGTTGCTCCACTCTATTAGTGATACTCTCATTGTAATTTTAATTTGGTTTATAATTTCCTTCATTTCTAAGATTACTGTTTGATTCTTTTTTATAGTCTCTATCTCCTGATATAGATGCTTAACTTCTTCTTTTATCCTTTTATGTAATTCCTTCTCAATGTGTTCTTTCGCTGCTTGAATTTGCTGTCTTGTGTTCTCTTTAAGGTTCCATTCCATCTGTCTAAGGTGTTCCCTGAGTTCTTTATATGACCACTTTTCTGATGACTCTATGTCGTCCTGAATATTTGGGCTGTCCTGTGTTGTTTGTACTCCTTTTCTTCCTTGCTTTTTCATACTGCTCATTTTGCTTTTTGTTCTGTTTGACTGTTGAGTTACTGTCTACTCCTATAAATTTATTTGATGTAGTTATCGGCAGGTCTCCTTTCAATGGAATATTGTTAGAAGTTCCTCAGCAGGTCCCATGCAACTGTATTTATGTGTCTCTCTTATCCTGTTACTGTGGAGGTACAGAAAATGCTGCCTGCTCGCCAGCCGCCATGTTGGAACCCCGCCTACAACTGAAGTGATCTTCAAATTGGAGCCAAGAGCAGTCCCATGGATGGATGAAGACTATCCGCATCAAACCAGAGCATCCCAGATGTCATGTGTTGTCCCGAGTTTTGTGGAGGATCTTGACCTTGTCCCTCCCGCCCTGAGTTTGAAAATTCAGTGGTGAAAGCAAAAGAAGGGTTTCTGCACATTGGCCATATCTACAAGGGGAGCTCAGGCTCACTGTTGGGGGCGTGTGGGAAAATAGATTTTCAGGGGGCTGCAGGCCGTGGGTTCCCGCCTCCGCCACTGTCCGCGCCCCTAGTGAGCATTTTCTTCAGTGGCACTTTTCCTTGATAGAAAAAGAATTTTGTGCATGTCATCAAATTGTACCTGAGAAATCCCTCATGCAAAGATCATGTCTTTTCACAGATGCCCTCTGCCTTACTTTTTGATCTTTGCCCCAACTGCTGTTTCCCATCTAGTTAACTAATGTCACCATAGCCAACAGTAGACTTGAGAAAATGATCTTCTGCTCACACTGTCTTCCTTTCTGTAACTACAGGTAGCCTCTGCAGCAAATGAGCAAAGTAAGTATTCTCAACTCCCTAACATGCTGAGGAAAACCTCTGTGTTTAGATAGGTCAGACATTCCTTCCTGTTTCTATGTAAAAAGTTATCCTGGATTTAGATTTTGTTTGAAAATGAGGATTGGGATATGGTGACAAAGTGATTATCCAGTGAAGAATTGTGGCCATCTACCATGATCCTAAAACAGCTGTCTTTTGGGTGGTGTTCCTTTATGTGAATGAGCATGGGGTGGTATCTCTGAGCATGTCCATGTGTAATAATTGTGTATGTGTTTGTGAGGCTATGAGACCTTCTTCAGAAATTCTCTTCTAACATGCCCAGAACAAGCATCCATTTTCTAAAAATAAAAACCCACACTAATGCATGATTTGTTTGATATAATTTCTTCCCACTTCATGACACCCAAATGTAAAGTTGTGGTTACTAGGCCCTCTTTGTAGATAGAGATGTTGCTGAGCCAAAAGTACAGGTTCTTCACTCTGTAAGTGAAAGAAGCATTAAGAATTCAGGAAATTATCCTGATGGTGATGCGTTCGTATAGGGAACTGTATACATCACTTAGCGATATAACACATTGCAGGTGATTACAATATATTAGTAATAACTAATCTCCTACAGAGATGTGAAATATTTTGCATACTTTTAAAGTGTCCTCAGTGGTCATCTCTAGAGACAAACATACCTCTAAAGGTACAAAATAAGAAACACACATATCACACCTGGTTCCAATCTACTGGAAACCCAAACGCTGTGCTTCTCATTCATTCTTGTTCTTATCTTTGCTGTATATTTTCACTGATGTCCATATCAAGAAATGCCCTGAACTATTCATAAGCAATAAATCAGTGTACTAATCATTATTCTGCATCCTCCTAGTTCCCCCTAGAAAAGCTTGTGTCATTTGGTGAGAGTGCATTTGCTATGTGTTCCCTTGATTTGCCCACATTCTCAGTGGATTTTTTAATGTCACCAGTAAACAAAAGATTTGAGCACACGGGACAGAGCATGGCTTGATCTTCATAGTGACTCCTTTTCATATTTACAAGAGGATTCAAGAGGATCCATAGTTGGTATGTATCCTGGCCCCACTCTCTTTCTGTTGCAAAATGTAGATGATGCCAAGAGTTGGAGAGTCTTTTTTCCTTTTGAGTGTAGAGTCTCAGTGATTCCACTACCTCCTTAAGAATGAGAAGTGAGGGGGCTGCAGTCCAAATTAATTTTAAAAAAATCTATGGCATTCTGCATATTTCCTTGAAGCACCTGTGTGAGTTGAGCAAAGTGGTTAGGTCAATGAGAGTTTTATACATGTGTCTCTGTGTGCATTCATGCAACATGATTCTGAGTGTGACTTTGTATTCATTTTTGCACATTTGTTGTTTCTCTAGATATATACATACAAAGATGCCAATGTTTACATGTTTAAACAAAAAAAACATCTCCATTAGATCATGATTTTGTATATGTGTAAATATATCAAACTGTAAACTTTCCATGTGTGCAGTTCATCCACACCAATACCTCAATTAACATGCAAAACATATCCCATCAAAACCCAGAAAATTTTCACGACACTCTATAAGGAAAAAGCTCGGGTTCATTCCTGTCACTTCACCAGTAGCAACTTCGTTTAATAGCAAACCTCACCTGTCAGTAGGCCCTGTATTTAGTCAGTGCATGTGATTGTTCACAACACTTGACTTGAAAAATTTTCAAGTTCATATACATTTTCTGTGAGAGGTGTCAGAATTCATGTTCTAATCCCCATTCTAGGCACAAGATTCTGGACAGGGCCAATCCTTAACAGTGACCTTCAGGTCCACCAATGCACTATGCTCACTTATGGTGGGTATCTGAGACAGAGGAGATACACAGGCCAGAGGTTACTGTAGCTAAGGAAGGGCTTACGTTGCATGTTCCAACTGACACTGAAAGCTACCTTATTGGGTCTTTTTGTAGACATTTCTTTGTAGAAACATGTTTTAACTGGATGGATTTTCATGGGGCCTGATCAGCACAACTGCAGCTCATCTAGTTACAGAGCAAAAGGTGGGCTCTAGTGAAGGTCCAGCTCAGCACAGCAGTGGTGTTTGATCCCTAGTTTAGATCTGTGCTGCTCCCTGTGTGGCCTGCAGGATATCACATTGACAGTATATATGATAGGTCTTCATACTGTCAGTCTCAAATGCTGTCCAGGTCCTTCTATTCATACATACATGGATACTGACACTGACTGGTCACTGTGAGGATAGAACTACTGTGGTCATCATTCCTTCTCATCCCTGAACTCCTCCCTGGGCAGAGTGTCTTCATCTTAGTCCATGTCTTCATTGATAAATGTAACTCTATGCTAAGATCTCCCTTGTCAAGCATGTGGGGCTCTACAATAAACCAGGTATCCACCTGGGATCTGACCAGGACCAGCCAGAATCAGTAGGTAAGTTAAGAAGATAGCATTGTGTCCAAGCTTTTCACACACATATCTCATGAGCTCTAGGTGGGACGTGCTTGACCTTGTGCAGAGCCATCTGGATCTTAATGTTGACTTTGTTTATGTAGATTCCTCAGGCCCTCAGAGAGTTCCTGGCACTTTTCACTTTTGCATGACTCCACAGTCTACTTATAAATGAGGAGTATGAGGAGTGAGAACATGCTAGCAAACTGCTGTCCAAGGAAACCAAGGGGAAGGAAATTATTGCCTGCTTCATCTTTCAACTCCAGATCTTGGCCATCCAAAATAACACTATTTAAGATTTTATTTTAATTTTAAAACAAAACTTTCAAAGTGGCCAGTAGACTCATGTGCATAAAGCAGAGAACATTTCCTTTTGTCTTGTGAGCAGCTAGTCGAATGCTGGCACAGTATATATTCTGTGTGTTTATGTTTATATTCCTGAAACTATTGGCATTACAGTTTGCATGTCAGCTTGGTCTGTATCAAGGAGACAGTGATAATGTTCCAATGGAAGAAAGTAGTGAAAATTTGACTCCTTGCAGCTCCACTCTCTCATTAGAAGGTTTGCAATTGTTTGCAGCATCCTGTTTGAGGCCTCTGACTCCCCAGAACTCAGAGAGGGTCTGAGAACCCAGAACAGAGATGAGGATGATCCTGACTATTAATATTAGTATCACTATGTTTTATTTTTCTAATAAGGAAACCCAGAAACTGAATAAATTATACAGGTGGGTGTGTTCAGCTTACAGTTCTGGAGATACAAAAGCATGGCACTGGCAAACACTTGGCTTTAGTGAATACCCTCTTACCTGCATTGCATGATTGGTGGTGTCAGCAGGGATGCAGGTGCAGGAGGGAGACATCACATGGAGAGACAGGAAGCCAGCAAGAATCAGATAATTCATTTGCTCTTCTTATATAACAGGATCTAACAAGGGTTTGAAAAATATATATTCTTATTTCTGACTCTCATACCGTCAAATGTCCTCAACACCTCTAAGCAGACCCTTCCTCACACAGATTTCACAAATCTCATTGTGGCCATACTGAGACCAAGCCTCAATCACACAATCTAGTGTGGGATAAAAAACATCCAACCCTAGCAACCATCATAAGCTTAATTGTGTAGAAGAAAGCATGAGTCAATCTTAAGTAACTCTGTTGATTGTGTCTGTGTCTCTAAAGGTTGGATATGGAACAAACATTATGATTCAAGCAGTGATGAGGAAGAGACTGCAGGTAGGAACAGCCCTTGGGGTATGACAAAATGGGAAAGGTTTCATGGTAAGATTTGAGTTCACCTACTCATGTGGGAAATTAGAAATGGGAATAAAATAGAAATAAACTGAAATACGTGTTATTTTCATAAAAATAAGACTTAGTAGACCTTCTGACATCGTGTTCATAAGAAGACAATTTTTGCTTTGCCAGTGAAACACAATCTTCCATGTTAAGTCTCATTCTGTCCTAAATTCGCCTCTAATAAAAATCAAGTAGCTTGGGTTTCGTTATTGATTATTTTTTTGCATCATGCATGAAAGAAATAAGATCTGCACTTTAGGTTTGACCGACAATGGACACAATCTAGTGGGACATACTTTCTGGAAAGCACTTTGATAACGTGTAATTGAAGCTCTCACTAGTGATAAGCAGTGAGTATGAAGTCACAATTCCACTCTGAATGTTCTCTTTTTAGAGCAGCACTTTATCTTCTGTGTTATGTCTATTTCTGGTTGAAAATAAACTCCCAAATGTGGGAGACTTAAAAGAAAATTGTTTCAGTTCTCCTTGAACAGGCCACTGTGTTCTCTTGAAAAGAATGGAGAGAAGTTCCTCCTTGAACATGTTTCTAACCTCAAGTCTTCATCTAATTCCCAAGTCCTGGGACTAGGAGGAAAATCTGAATTTTCTTGTATTTAAGAGGCCTAAGTCCAGAAAATCAGGGAGACTCTGGCTGCCTCTTGGAGGAACAGGATGACACAGAATCCCTATCAAGTACAGTGGCAGAATGTGAATTGGAAAAGAGCTCTTGGGATGCTATATCTATTTCTCATTGCACAGGTGACGTGATGGAGGCCAGGAGACAGGAATGCAGACAAGAGGAAGAATGGAGAGCTTTGACTGTGGGTTCTACAACACCAGGAAAAAGAGCAACTCAAGTTCTCACCTTGACTTTAACTCTGCCTTTCCTTTTTCTAAGGCCACATCATCACCATAAAGGCCATGGTCCACAGAGAAAATATACAAAGTGATTCAGAGGATGAAGAGGAGGAAAAAAGGACCAGAAATCTGCAAGTAATTGATTTTCTATTGGTTTCTCTTACTTGTTCTTTCTTAAGTAAAGGCTGTAGATTTTCCATGTTTCATCTTTCCCACATTTTATGACTTTTCTAAAGGTGCTTTCCTCATCCAGATCTTTGAGGTCCTTGGACCTTCAATGTCTGTTAAATCTCTCTGCACTAACATTCTTAGTCTTTCCCTGTTTTTTTTTTTTTTTTTCACCACAGGCGACACTACTGAATCATGCTGAGCAATACTGCATTCCCATACACTGAGTTTGAGTTGTAGGGAGCATCAGAAATAGTGAGTTGTTGCCTGATGCATGAGACACAAACAATCTGGTTCTGTTTTACTGACCACTGAATAGCTGGGTTCTCCTGCCTTTGCTGGCTCTGAGCATGCATGAATTTACACAAACACATTTCTTCATCAGCAGTCTTGTATAGTAAAAGTGTCTAGCTTTTGTTCATTTTTTTTGCAATACCCTTCTATCTACAATTTCATTACATGCATATAGCAAAAAGGAAATTATGGGTTTTACATCCTTCATGATAATTTTATATACATGGAGGTTTAAAACAGTACTTCAACAGTTTGCCTAGTAATTTGACACAGAATGATTATATCTTGTTCTCAAAATTTTAATAAGGAGGTATAAAATACAGGTTCAATAATTTTAAATCAAATATCCATCTTTTAAAAAATAGTGTTGCAGCATTGTCTTTGCATTACTTTTAAAACTTTTTTAACTTTTTCTCTCATGGCACAATCTTCTAATACTTCATATATGAGAGGCAATTTTTTAAAAAATTGCAACTTCTGCTCTTGGAAGGGCTCTGTAGTGACTGAATGGCATATGAATTTTTTATTGATTTTATATATTTACATATATGACAGTGGAATGTATTCCAATTCTTATTATTCCTATAGAGCACAATTTTTTATATCTATGTATATTAAGTATGTTCACACCAATTCATGCCTTAACACAATTACTTTCTAATTTTTTTTGCATTATAATTCTTATCCCACATATGTACCACAATTTTTTCATATCTCAGGTTGCATATAAAGTATGTTGACCCCCAATTTAAATCTTCATACTTGTACTTTGAATAATGATGCCCATCACATTCCACCATCCTTTCAAATCCCCTGCTCCTCCTTTTACCTCCCACTCCTCTTTCCTATCTAGAATTCACCTAATCCTCTCATTCTCCCCCTCCCTACCCTACTATGAGTCAGCCTCCTTATATCAGAGAAAACATTTGGCATTTATTTATTTATTTATTTGTGGGTTAGCTAAGTTCACTTAGCATTATCTTCTCCAATGGCATTCATTTACCTGAAAATGCCATGATTTTATTCTCTCTCATTGCTGAATAAAATTCTATTGTGTATATGTGCCACATTTTTTAATCCATTCATCCTCTGAAAGGCATCTAGCTTGGCTCCAATGATTAGCTATTGTGAACTGTGCTGCTATAAACATTGATGTGGTTGTGTCCCTGTTGTATGCTGTTTTTAATTCCTTTGGGTATAGTCCAAGGAGAAGGGATACCTGAGTCAAATGGTGGTTCCATTACCAGATTTCCAAAGAATATCCATATTGCTTTCCATATTGGCTGCACCAATTCGCAGTCCACCAAGAATGTATGAGTGTAGATTTTTCTCCACATCCTCACCAACATTGATGTTGTTTGTCTTCATAATAGCTACCATTCTGATTGGAGTGAGATAATAACTTAGAGCAGTTTTTTTTTGAGAGAGAGAGAGAGAGAGAGAGAGAGAGAGAGAGAGAGAGACAAAATTTTAATATTTATTTTTTTTTAGTTTTCGGTGGACATAACATCTTTGTATGTGGTGCTGAGGATCGAACCCAGGCTGCATGCATGCCAGATGAGCGAGCTACCACTTGAGCCACATCCCCAGCCCAAACTTAGAGTAGTTTTGATTTGCATTTCTCTAATTGCTATAGATGATAAGCATTTTTCAAATATATTTGTTGATTGATTTTATATCCTCTTCTGAGAAGTGTTTTTTCAAGTCCTTGGCCCATGTGTTGATTGGGTTATTTGAGTTTGTTTTGTTTTTTTGTTTTGTTTTGTCTTGTTTTGTTTTGTTTTGGTGCTTAGCTTTTTGAGTTCTTTATATATCCTAGAGATTAGTGCTCCACCTGATGTGTGAGGGGTAAAAATTTGCTCCCAGGACGTAGGTTCTCTGCTCACCTCAAAAATTGTTTCTTTTGCTGACAAGAAACTTTTTAGTTTGATTCTACCCTATATATTGATTCTTGCTTTTAATTTTTGTGCTATAGAAGTCTTATTATAGAAGTTGGGGCCTAATACCACATGATGAAGATTAGGGCCTACTTTTTTTTTCTATTAGGAACAGAGTTTCAGGTTTCATTCCTAGGTTCTTAATCCATTTTGAGTTTAGTCTTTTGAAGGTAAAAATAAGGGTTTAATTTTATATTGTTGCATATGGGTTTCCAGATTTCCTGGTACCATTTTTTGAAGATGCTCTCTTTTCTCCAGTGCCTGTTTTTGGCACCTTTTTAAATATAAGATAATTGTAATTTTGAAGGTTAGTCCCTGTGTCCTCTATTCTCTATCACTGGTCTACAAGACTGATTTGGTGTGAAGAGCATGCTGTTTTTGATACTATTGCTCTGTAGTATAGTTTAAGGTCTGGTATAGTGATGCCACATGCTTCACTTATCCTGCTAAGGATTGCTTTACCTATTCTGTGTCTCTTATTTTTCCCTATGAATTTCATGATTGTTTTTTCTATTTCTATGAGGAATGTCATTGGAATTTTGATGAGAAATGCATTAAACCTGTATAGTGCTTTTGGTAGTATAGTCATTTTGATAATATTAATTCTGCCTAACCAAGAACAAGGTAGATCTTTCCATTTTCTAAGGTCTTCTTTGATTTCTCTCTTTATGCTTCTGTAGTTTATATTATACAGATCTTTCACCTCTTTTGTTGTTGATTCCCAATTATCTTATTTCATTTTAGGTTATTGTAAATGGGGTAGTTTTCCTCATTTCCTTCTCAAAGGATTCTCACTGATATACAGAAATGCCTTTGATTCATGGGTTTTGATTTTATATACTGCTACTTTGATGAATTCAATTACTAGTTCTAGACATTTTCTGGTGGAGTTGTTGGGGTCTTCTAAGTATAGAATCATACTGTCAGTAAATAGTGCTAATTTAAGTTCTTCTTTTCTGATGTGTATCCCTTTAATTTCTTTCATCTGTCTAATTGCTCTGGCCAATGTTTCAAGAACTATGTTGAATAGAAGTGGTGAGAGAGGGCATTCCTGTCTTGTTCCAGATTTTAGAGGAAATGCGTTCAATTTTTGTCTGTTTAGAATGATGTTGGCCTGAGGATTAGCATAGATAGCCTTTAAAACGCTGAGATATGTTCCTGTTATCTCTAGTTTTTCTAGTGTTTTGAACTTAACTGGATATTGTATTTTGTCAAATGCTATTTCTGTGTCTATTGTGGTGACCATATGATTTTTACCTTTAAGCCTATTGATGTGGTGAGTTATATTTTTTGATTTCCATATGTTGAACCAAACTTGCATCCCTGAGATGAATCCCATTTGATCATGGTGCACAAACTTTTTGATATGTTTTTGTATTAGATTTGCCAGAATTTTATTGAGAAATTTGCATCTATGTTTATTAGACATATTGGTCTGTAGTTTTCTTTTTTGATTTGTCTTTGCCTTGTTTGGAGATCAGGGTGATATAGGCATCATAGAATGAGTTTGGAATAACTGCCTATTCTACTATATCCTGAAATAAATTGAAGAGTGTTGGTATTAGTTCCTCTTTAAAGTACTTTTAGAACTCGCTTGTGTAAACATCCGGTCCTGGGCTTTTCGTGGTTGGCAAGCCTCTGATGGCTTCTTCTAATTCATCACTTGATATTGGTCTCTTTACATTGTTTATATCTTCCTGACTCAATCTGGGCAGATCATATGACTTAAGAAATCTGTCAATTCCTTCAATGCCTTCGATTTTATTGGAGTTTAAGATTTTAAAATAATTTCTAATTATCCTCTGTATTTCTGTAGTGTCAGTTGTGATATTACCTTTTTCATCATGTATGCTGGTAGTTTGAGCTCTCTCTTCTCTTCATTAGCGTGGCTATGGGACTGTCAATTTTATTTATTTTTTCAAAGAACCAACTTTTTGTTTTGTCAATTTTTTCAATTGTTCATTTTGTTTTGATTTCATTGATTCCAGCTCTAATTTTAAAGATTTCTTGTCTTCTTCTGCTTTTGCTACTGATTTGTTCTTCTTTTCCTAGGGCTTTGAGATGTAGTGTGAGATCATTTATTTTTTTACTTTTTTTTAAAAAATGAACTTCATGCAATGAATTTTTCTTTTACTATTACTTTAATAGTGTCCCAGAGATTTTGATATGTTGTGTCTATGTTCTCATTTACTTCTAAGAATTTTTTAATCTCCTCCTTGATGTCTTCTGGAACCCATTGTTCATTAAGTAGCATATTGTTTAGGCTCCAAGTGATGGAGAAAATTTTGTTTTATATTTTGTTGTTGATTTCTAATTTCATTCCATTATGACCCAATAAAATGCATGGTAGTATCTCTAACTTTTTGTATTTGCTAAGAGTTTCTTTGTGGCACATTATACGGTTTATTTTAGAGAAGGATCCATGTGCTGCTGAGAAGAAAGTGTATGCACTTGGTGCAGGTTGAAATATTCTATATATGTCAGTTAAGTCTAAGTTATTGATTGTGTTATTGAGTTCTATAGTTTCTTTATTCAACTTATGTTTGCAAGATCTATCCAGTGATGAGAGATGTCTGTTAAAGTCAACCAAGATTATTGTGTTGTAGACAATTTGACTCTTGAACTTGAAAAGAGTTTGTTTGATGATCATAACTGCATCAATGTTTGGGGCATATATATTTATAATTGTTATGGTTTATTGGTGTAGGGTTCCTTGAGCAGTATGTAATGTCCATCTTTATCCCTTTTGATTAAATTTGACTTGATGTCTACTTTATTTGATATTAGTATGGAAACCCCTGCTTGCTTACACAGTCCATGTGAAGTGGTATGATTTTTCCAAACCTTTTACCTTCAGTTTGTATATGTCTTTTCATATCAGATGAGTTACCCAGAGGCAGCATATTGTTGGGTCTTTTATTTTGTCCAATCTACAAGCCCATGTCTTATTTTTAATTGGTTAGTATAAGCCATTAACATTTAGGGTTAATATTGAGACATGGTTTGTATTTCCAGCCATATTTGTTTATTTTTCTTATTTAAGTTGACTTGTTTTTTCTCTTTGATTAGTTTTTTCCTTTACTGCATACCTCCCTCTGTTGATTGTCATTGCTGTTTTTCATTTCCTGCTCATGAAATATTTTGCCAAGGATGTTTGGTAGCACCAGTTGTCTAGTTATAAATACTTTTAACTTTGGATTATCATGGAAGTTTTTTATTTCATTTTCAAATCTAAAGCTTAATTTTGCTGGATACAAGCTTCTTGATTGGCACCAATTATCTTACAGAGCTTGATATATGTTGTTCCAGGATCTTCTGGCTTTCAGAGTCTGGGTTGAAAATCTGCCATTGTCCCAATTGTTTTTCCCCTATATGTAATCTTATTCCTTTTTCATGTGGCTTTTAAAATTCTCTCCTTATTCTTTATGTTGGGCATTTTCATTATACTGTGCCTTGATGTGGATCTGTTGTGATTTTGTACATTTGGCATCCTGTAGGCTTCTTCTATTTGGATTTCCAATTTATTCTTCATGTTTGGAAAGATTCTGGTATTATTTCATTGAATAGATTGTATATTCTTGTGATTTGGTCCTCTATGCCTTCTTCTATCCCAGTAACTCTTAAATTTTAGCTCTTTAATATTTAACTCTGAAATTTCAAAATCGTTTTTTGAACTTTTCTTCTTTGCATTACTTTTAAAACATCTTCTTAAGTTTTTCTCTCATGGCATAATCTTCGTATACTTCAGATTGAGAGGAAATATATATTTAAAAATGCCTTCTGTTCTTGGAGGGCACTATAGTGACTGAACAGTACATGAAATTGTAATACTTTTCAAATCACTTTACCAATGACTTGCCTGACCGAGTTCATGAATGTTGCATCAGCACACAGTTCATTCAGAGAGAGTATGAATTTTCTATGAGAAGAAAAGTTTCCTAGAAGTCTTTCACTGTAACTCCCCCTGTCAAGGGCCATATGTCTCTCATGGAAGCCTTCTTACCAGTCTCTTGGGGTAGACGTTGAAAGATGATCAGTGCTTGGAATGATTTGGTCCCTAATACTTTACTATTATTCAGTACAGGTTCTAGAACCCCTTTCATCCACACAGGGGTGGAGTTGGTGGACAAAAAGCTGAGCTGGAAGACAATGTTTTATTTGTATTTTGTTTGCCTAGATGGTAAGACAAATGAACAAACAAGTCCCTCATCTTGCTGCACTGGCCACAGGCAAGCAAAGGCAATGATCACTAAAGTGATCAGCAGGCAGGATGGTCAAGTCATTATTGGGCAAAGAGTTCAGAGATAGAAGTTCATAGGTTAGTTGCCTATGAACTCCACCTTCGGTCACAACCCTTTGGAAAAGATGGAGACACATATTGTGCCCTCAAACTTTAGTAGACACTGCGCCTCACACAACATTTAGTTCAATAGGGCACTCAAGGACTGAAGTGGCTGGTGCCAACATGTAAGGTGTTTGTAGGGTGTGTAGATCAACCCAGCCTCTGGCCCTGGAGGGACAATCACAGCAGTAGCGTGAGGAGTTCCTTTTGGCATGACAGAGGTCTGTATTTGTCTGATCAAAGGCATTATGGTAGGGTCAGCTGGAGAAGACTACACAAGGTCACTGGTGAAAGAAAATGTGCAGCTCCAGGTATGATCCCAGTAGAAGCTAAGCTGTTGCCACCAGAGAAAAGGCAAGGTTGGTGATTTAACGTTGGCATCTCTGTAGGTGTCATTCAGAATCAGAAGCTCATACCTGCTGTCTTTAGTTTTACTTTGCTCTATTCTGAGCATCTTCTACATTGATTAGTACATCTGAATCTTCATGTATATGCCCTCAATACAGTTTGTTCTATTTCCTCCTCCTTCGATTTATCTTTTACTGACCCTTTGCCTCAGACCATTGTTTTACATCCATTTTCTGTCTCAAGCTCCTTAGCTGTAAATCCTCTGAGGCCAAAGTTAAAATCTAGATATTTAAATTTTTTGAATTTTTTTGCACAAATAGAGCACATCTTTTCATTTTTCTGGTTGTACATGATGCAGAGTCACTCCATTTGTTAAATCATACCATAAAAAGGGTAGTAATGCCTTTCACATTCCACCATCTCCCACACACACACACCCTCCCCTCAACCTGCTCTCCTCTGCTCAATCCAAAATTTCTCCTTCTTTCCTTGAGTCTTCCCCAGAATATTATGGACCTGATCCACTTATCAAAGAATATATTTGGAATTTATTTTGTTCCATGATAGTCTCCAACTCTGTCCATTTACCTGCCAATGCTATAATTTCATTCTTCCTTAAGGCTCAGTAATATTCCACTCTGCATCTGTACAAGTTTGTTTATACATTCAACTGATGAAGGGCATCTAGGTTGTTTCCATGAATTACCTACTATGAATTCACCTGCTACGATCACTGATGTCACTGCATTACTATGGTGTGCTGATTTTAAGTCTTTTGCATATACACCTAGGAGTGGGAAAGCTGTGTCAAATGGTGGTTCCCTCAAATTTTTCTAAAATATCTCCAATCTGCTTTCCAAAGTGGTCACACCATTTTTTTAGTGGCAAAAATTTGAATATTCTTTTAAAGACACATTCAGATTCTGTCATAACTGAACAATAGTTCCCACATAATCAGGCAATTTTGCACTCTGCTTTTTTTTTGTACTGCCCTTTAATGTGTGTACACGTCTTTAGGTACTCTGCTAATTTCTTCCTCTGTCAACTGCTAGAAGTGGCTGAAGATACTGCAGAATTTGGACAGGCTGCTCAAGAGCTTCTTGTCCTTCACCAACTGCATCAGGTTATCTGGGATTACCACTTCTCCTGACCATATTCCAGACTCCACAGATCACTTCACCCAATGCCATGACACCAGCACTAGACAGGAGAAATGGGCAGGGGTAACCCCTGGGCACTGTCTGCTGAGGACTCAGGGTGCCTCTCTGCACTGGCCCCTGCTCTGGGTCCAGAGCTGAGCCCCATGGAGGCTTGTCTATGCACTACAGTGAAAGTTGAGGAATGTATATATATATTACACTATAAGGAGATATAGTGACATATGCCACAGTGGTTCTGGTGACCCAGCTGTATGGACAATCTTATGCCCTAGATGTATGCTAATAAAAGAATTGGTGATAGGAGACAAAATCTGCTGTTTAGGGAAAGCCCCACAGAACAATCTTAATGTAGACCATGGGAGTTTTGGAACAGTCATGTCACCTGATGTAGAGAATTACACACCTTTTGAATTACAGCTCATGGTGCAAAGCCTGGTAGGTACAAAACAACACCAGTCATCACTTGAACATGAGGCCATAACTGTGTGATTTGCCAGTCAGAAGGTCAAGGAGGCTCAGCATAGTGGATAATTTGCATCTTGGAAGGAGAAAGAGCAGGGCTTGCTCCCAGTACTCTGCATGGGCACATGGTAAAGGCCCCATATCTCCAAGTTTCCAGTACCAGACACTCTCCCAGGAGTCCCATGTATGTCCCATGGGTGGAGATGAGGCTTTGGGTACAAGGTGAGTGTGACACTACTGCTACCTGACGGCTCCAGTTCGACAATGTCTAATAATAATACAGTGAAACCTGATTATGCAACATCTCCTAACCCCATTAAAATTAAAAAGGCATGCATAATTATTTTAATAATGTTATATAACCCACTATATCAAAGAAGTATCATTTCCACAAAGATTGAATGAACATTATTTATGATATAATTTACATTCTTTTTCTCATGTCGTTTCTTTGAAATATGTTACATGTTAATTTGGACAGTGAAATTTTCTCAGAAACGTCTGATTTGTTTTCTCTTTTCTCATTTACATTTGTTAAGGTAGATTTACTTAACCAAATAACCAAAGCATGATTGATAATTTTCTAACCACTGAGTTGTTAACAGAAATAACATTTACCATTTGATATTTACAAACACATAATATAAATATGATTCATGAATTTTAGAATAAATTCAACTTTGAAGGAAAATGATGTTTGTTTCAAAACTACAGTTTGATCAACTATCTTATGAAAGTCCATAATTTAAGTAATATAATAACACAACATTTCTAAATCTACATAGTATAATTGCTTAAGTTTTTATTTCTTCTTTTTAGATATACATGACAGTAGAGTGGTTTGGGATATATATATAAATGGAATATAATTGACCATTCTTGTCATTATACATGATGCAGAGTTATACTAGTTGTGTATTCATATATAAAAATAGAAGCTATATAAATAATCTAATTTGGGGGTATAAAAAAGCAGTCTTTTCACTGTTCACTGTTACAAGCTCCTGCCATTGTTATGTTTGTGTTCATAGAAATGCAGTGTTGATTTTAACTGACTTTTTTGATCATCAAGCTTTTAGAGTAAAAAAAAAATAAACTCTGTGTTTGCAATGTCAAAAGCAGCATGAAGGTATTTTGGTGCCAGGTCATATTCAACAAAGAGTGACCTGAGAAGGAAATGATCCTGATGATGAGGTGGTTCTTAAGTCAATTGGTGTATCTCAGATGGCTTCCATCCCTAGACACAAATATGTTTTCCCATTCAAGTCATGAACACAATGCCCATGCTTTCATGAAGAGAGATTATTCATGTGGTCATGAAAACAGATTTCCACTCACAGAGGTGACCTGCCTACAGCCAGGTGGCAACAGCCAAATCCAACCCTGAGTTCTAATATGAGATTATTTCCTATGGGAAGCAGCCAGGTACCTCAGAGCAGATTAATGACACTAGACCTTACATCATGGCAGATTGACATTAGTTCTCAGTGAAACATGCATTTACCCTTGAGGGAGCTTGTTTTTCTTGCCTGCAGTGCTTCTGCCAAAACTGTTATCCATGGACTTAGTGAACACCTTAACCACCATCGTGGTATTCAACATAGGGCTTCTGAGCACAATGCTTATGTCAAGCCAACAAAGGGCAGTAATCAAGCCATATTCCTGCTATTACCACTCTTACATTTCCCCAACATCCTAAAACACCAGGTCTGACAAAAAGGTTGACTGGCTTTTGAGGAGTCAAAGATGAATTTTGGTGACTAGTTTCATCCATATTCAATATATGATGATGTTTGTGGCATAGGCAGGATTCCTGGAGCTGGAATGAGGACCTGGGACTGGGAGTGACTCCACACACTAGTGACCCACTAGCACAATGTTTGCTTCCCATTTCAGTAATTCAACCCTATATTGGTCTAGTGCAGAGGACTTAGCTCCACACATGACACAAGAATGACTGCTCTAATCTGGGTCCAAGCCTCCCTTTTGCTACTCATGACAAGGAATCATTAGACAAAGTTGGGGCTATTGGGACATGATTGGTTAGATAATCAGGGGAATTAGGTTGCCACTGCTGACTCAAAATAAGGAGGCAATGCATGGAAAGAAGCATGTTCTCCATTCCTTCATTAGACTGCAGTTAAGGTCAGAAAACCAACACAATCCACTTCAGCAAGGCTATTGGTGCACCTATGTTGTCTGCAGTGATGATTTGGGCCATTCCACCTGGCACTACTAGCTAGAGATCAACACTAGCCAAAGCACTTTTTGGTGGTCAAGGGACTTAGAAATGGGGAGTGAAGAAAGTATCAATGATGAACACAGGATTTAGAATTCTATGAGAAAATATTTATTTTAATGTGAATGTGTTTGAATATGATTTCCTTCCTCTGTGTGATCCTAGTATCATCTAACATAGGTGTGTTAAAAATAGGTAACTTTAGCTGAGCATGGTGACACATGCCTGTAATTCCGGCTGCTCAGGAGACTGAGGCAAGAGAATCATGAGATCAAAGCCAGCATGAACAAAAGCAAGGCACTAAGCTATTCAGTGAGACCCCATTTTAAAATAAAATACAAGGTAGTGCTGGGGACGCGGCTCAATGCTCTAGTGATCCTGAGTTCAATCCCTGGTACCAAAAAGAAAAAAAAATAGTTAACTTTATATTTCAATATTTAACTTACAGGATATCAAAATGGAGGGAAATGAACATACTTGAGGTCAAAAAGTATATTTTATTATCTTATTGGTAAAAGATGAGCATTTTTTGTTTGGGCAGTTTGCTGGATAATTTTATCTTAGTGGATGTGCCTGGATATCATATGGATACAGGAATGAGTTATTGGTTATCCCAGGTGGTATATGGTGCCTATTTTAGTTACAAATTTCATAGCTTCAGTTTATTTCTCAAAATTGATTATATGTATATTTCTGGTAGTAGGAGGAATGCTTTCTGTTATACTAGCCATGGAGGATATAAGTGAAGCCCTGGAATCCTGTGACATATGCCTGCATATGTGTATCTGTTGAGCCACTACATAGAGAGGAGAGCTCAGGTTGTTCACATGTCCTTGGATTCACCTCCATCATGGTTCTAATACTTCAATTCTTTCATAATTCACAGTAACTAGAACATCTGACTCTATGTTCATTTTATCTAATGGAAAGAATGAGTAGTACTAGATGGGGCATCTGTATATTTACCACAGAATTTAGCAGCGTAGAGCAGCTTTCTGAGTATAGAATGGCCTTCCTGGTCCATGATTATTCAGATATGTCTGTTGCTGATGTGATGAAAACCCAACAACAACAATTTAGAGGAGGAATTTTTCCCCCTCATGCTTTCAGAAGTGTCAGTCCATATAGGGCCATCTCCATTGCTCTGGGCCCAAAGTGAGGTAGAATATCATGGCCAGATGACATGGAAAAGAAAAGCAACTTTAGTCATGACCATCAGAAAGCAGAGAGACCTCAGCTCACCAAGAACAAAATATGAACCACAATGTCCCATTCCCACTGATAACCTCATTCAGCCATAGTCTACCTGCATATAGTTACCACCTATATCATTGGATTAACCATGGATTAATTTACACCCCACAACCTCTTCATTTTTCCTCTCAAGAATCTTGCATTGTCTCACACATGAGCTTTTGTGGGACATCTATATCCAAACCATAAGAGTCCCTGAATGCCGATGTGGGAGATCTCTCTTCATTGATTTCTGTCCTCAAATGCACATCATAGCTGGGCTCTCTGAGACCCCTCTCATTCATCTATAGATTTTTAGGGTAAGTGTGTATTTGGTCACCATGCAAATTATAAATCCTCTGGGCATAATACTAATAGGAAGACACTCGAATCAATGGTGGGGTCAAAGAAAGATTCTGAGGAGTTGGAGGTTCAGCATTCAACCTTCTTCAAGCTTCTTTGAGCAAAGTATCATCCTTGACCTCCCTGAACAATGGTTATAGTCAATTTCCAGTTGTTGACACTTTTGCCATTCTTCCAATTCCTCTGAGCTGTTTTTTTTTTTTTTTTTTAAATCTGGGTGTAGTTCAGACAGTCTGTTGCCCTTCCATATTCCTGTCCATGGGCCGTGTAGCTCCCTGCTGAGAGAACACTGATGACAAGTGACTCAGAATAAGGACACCATGGACCCTCACATTTCTCATAGTTCTCTCAGTACCTCCCAGATGAACTTTAACTTTCTCTTTGGCATTTCCTTTAATGTTCCTTTTGTTGTTGACATGCTTTTAAGCATTTCACATGTTATACATTGTTTACTTAATCAACTTATTCATTACTTTTTCATTTATTTATTGTTTACTTATACTTTTGTGGATTTACTACCAATTTTAGCCTCAAACATTGTGTTTGACACATCTCATTCTGCAATATACCATTAACAGCCACGTTTTTAATCATCCATGTTTTATGTGGCATGTGTAAAAGTACCATAATTCAGCCCTTATGGACAAAACAACTTTAGGTCCTTTATTGTCTGTGAAGCTCATCAGTGTCATAGTTTCTAGGGCTGAGCTCTTAAAGATAATTTGTCAAGGATTCTTCAAGCAGAGATGATCCTGCCTCCGAACCAAGGTGTATTCCAGGTTTAGGGCTATGAATTGAGGCTGATGAGAGTCAGTGTCACTTTGAGAGTCTCCTCAAGGAGACTGCCCATACTCCATGCAGGGAGAAGTGAACAAGTGTCCCCTTCCCTCATGCAAGACCACATAGAAAATTCTTCCTGAGTTAAGAATTTGGCTGGAGGTGGGAGGAAATTCCAGAGAAGACTGTACAAGCATCATTGGAAGACCCTAGGATAGAGAAGCCTTCCCAGCGTTGACTTCTGACAGTGGTAAATAGTTCCCTGAGATTAGCAGGAGGCACATGCAGTCATGCTGGGAGAAGAAAATAGACCCTAGGAGCCCCATCTTCTCACACTGTGCTCCCTCATCTGAACCTCAGCGTGTTCTCCATAAGGAAATTCAACCAGCATGGTCTTCCATGCTTACACATACAATCAGCCTCCTTCAGTGCATTTCCTAGGTGAGGTCCGCTGTGCCTTGGCTCTTGCCTGTGTCCTGGGGGTGACCCTGTGTTAGACTGACCCTCAGAATGTGGTCACTGCAGCCCCAGATACAGTTTAAACTCTCCTGATGCCCACTCAGGGACTTAAGTTGGACTCCTCCTTTTCACCCCCAGGGCTGGCCTCACTCTTGAACTCTGCCTATGTAACCCCAGCTTCTCTCTTGGCTTCTTCTGAATGCCCTTCCACTGACACTTGCTGGTTGAGGATTAACACACTAGCAGCCCTCCTCCAGAGGACCCCAAATCTTTTGTCACTGGAGAGCCTGTTGTCAGGATGCCCAGCCTCACTCTGTGCCAGTTGTGCCAAAATGTACCCTGCCCTATGTCTCAGATTGGTGGCATTCACAATGCACTCGAAGTCATGGCAGGTCAAGTTCCTGTTACCAGGGGCTTTCTTTCTGTTAGAAGACAATCTGTCAAACTCAAGCCTATCTTTCCACATGCAAGAGTTTAGAGAAATTTTGTTAAACCTTGTGCAGATGCTGGCTTCTTAGGTACTGAGAAACCAAGACTCATGTGTTCCATCCAATGTCATCCCAGATAATGACAGATTTCTGCCAATGTGCTAATTTCTACATGTGTTTTAACTTTTCTTAAGATCCTTACTTATTCACTACCATCTCCCATTGTGATTTAGTTTATTTTTCCCCCTCATACCAATTTGGTTACCTTTCATAGCCTTTTATCTACATTTTAAATTTATTTTCATAATGGTTTCTACATGCTTTACACCAACTACTTTAAATCAATACCAACATAGTTTGTAATGATGCTACCTGAGTTCTATTACCAAGTTCCCTCTCCTCGTCCCCTCATCTATTCTTGCATATGATGCTGTTGTCACAAGTATGATGTGCATACTAACATTTTTGTGCTCATTTCCATTCTTGATTCAAACTATGAGCATTTCTCCTGTCTTTTAATTCATATGGTAAAATGGTAATTATTTCAGGTGTTTGTTAGAATGATGGAAAGCTAACACAACAAGAATGCAGAACCACAGTCTAATCCCTGCATCCCTTCTCTTTTAGCTGCCCCTGCAGCCTTCCACTGGATACCAGGCCTCCTCCCTGCAGAAGAGCTTCAACTGTTTCTGGTCCTCAGTTCCCAGCTGGTCTCTGCTGCCCCCTATTGAACTCTCTCTGTCAGGGAGCATTCTAAGCAGTTGGATGGAGAGTTTGAAGTTAAAGAATTGAAATTGCCCTAAACACCACCATTGGGTTTCAGGCTGACTCCATCCCAAGTATAAAATGCCTGGTTCTCTTAGGTCTCTGCCTTGTACTGGTCAAGTGCCAGGACACAGACTTTACACAAACATGCTCTGTGTCTTAACATGAGAAACCCTCCCTCTCTGTAACCCCACTAACTCATCAATATACGAAACTAGAAGATCCTTGCCAGGATGGTAAGTCTGGTACCTGAGGGAGAGCCATGAAAGGGTCTACCCATATCACCAAAGATCACCACAGGTGCCAGTGTTCTTAGGTTCTCAGAGGCCGCTCCAAGGGGTTTTGGATCTAGAGAGCTAGACCCTAACTGAGAATTGTGAGACTCAGAACCATTGTTATGCCCCCACACAAATACTCAGTCATCCTCTGCCTCAGAATCTGCAATTCTCTACTCTGCAGTGGGACAATCACATGACATGAGAAGAACCATTGGGGATAAAATGGAGCAGGAAGCTGAAGACACCTTGGCCTAGGTAAGATGCATGTCCTATAGCCACAGGCAGAGTCTCTGAGGCCTGTGAGTAGAAATCAGGCAGCAGGAGGCTATAGCAAGTCCTTCTGACAGGAGAGGAACTAGAAGGGCATACCTATCCCTTTTCCCCAGGAGAGACAAGCCAGGTTCCACTGAGAAAAGGGCCAGCTAGAATAAGACTCCTCTGTCACTGCCAGAATTCAGCTCTCAGTGTATGTCAGTCTGGAGCAGGGAAAGGCATGGGCATCTAGAGCTGCACCTGCAACAGCTGGGGAGATCCCCTGCCCAGTCCCCTGAGAATTTCCCAGGATCCAGCCAGTCGCAGATTTCCAAATTTCAGTGTGGTCACCATGTGAGGATGTGCTCTATGGTGAGACATCTGCTGCAGGTGCAGGAGCTTGAGGTGGGGAGGAGAGTTTTGCCTGGGTGATGGTGTAGCTGGGGATGCTATGTTTAGGGACAGTCACTTCTTTTCTCCCTGAGACATAGGACAGTCTTGGGGGATACCACAGCTTCTGGGTCCTGAGTAGTGAGACAGTCGTGCCCATAAGGGGGTGCTGTGGAAGGTCTGTGCAGCCCAGACTCCTAGGATGGAACCTGCAACTAGTCCCCAGGATGTGAGGAGTCCAAGGACAGAGGCAGGAGTGAGACATACACCCTAACAGGAGAGAAGCTGAGCTGGCTCAGGGAACTCCCAGGGGTTGTCCCCTGAGCCCTGCATGACATCTTTTATGCCACCTTATTTATCTACAAAGTCAGTGAAATGTGGGGATTATTAGCATCACTCCTGGCCCTCAGAAAAGAAGAAAACAACATTGTGCAATGGAAAGATCCAGCCTGGAGATTTCTGAAATCTGATCTGATGAGTTAAGCAAAATCATTCAGTCATGATTACCATCCTTCACTTTATCTCTTTCTTCCTTCTCTTCATGATCATCATTGATAATTGTGAAGGTTCTGAGACTTTACCATATTTTCAAACTAAAATGCTAGCCAGCCACAGTTTCACAGATGCTGCAGAACACAAAAGACTCCTAGATCAGAAAAAAAGAACATATTGCCACTCACAGAAATAGCAGCATTTTCTTGCAGTATTTCCACAAAGCAATGCAAAGAATGTCAGGTGGCATTTGTGCACATGAGTTGAGCACCCCAAACCGTTTATTTAGTACATCAAGAATAGCTGTTCTCTGCTCCAAAGGGAAACACACTCTCTACCTTCCAAGGTTGCTCACTCTCAAACATCCTTGGTAATACAGTCCAGAATGAAGGTGTTCAACACTATGGCTCAAGAGAAATGAAGAAATGCAGAGCCCCATTAACATTTTTCCTGACAACCATTATCTATACCAACAATTGGAAATGCCATTTCCACTACCACACCCCATGGATACGGCTAGACTGATTTTGACCAAACATAGCAGGTATTTTGTTTGGTTTATAACTCAAAGCATGGACCAAGCAACTCCTCAAAGAAGTCTTTCAGAAAATTTACCTTGGTTGGTCCTAGGAGGCCCCTGTAATAATTGCTAAAACAAAACAAGAAAAATTCCCACAGGGCTGCAGTTCTGAACTTCAAGTGATTCATTTAAGATCTTATGGTATAACAAGGTAATTATGGTTGACAACAATTCATTGAATACTTCAAAGTAGCTAATATAGAGGATTTTAAAAGTTCCTCACACAAGAAATGATAAATGTTTGAGACAATGCATTTGCCAATGACCCTGATCCAGTCATTTTAAATATATGTATAAATATGAATACACATACATAAAAATCACACTGTAACTCATAAATGTGTACAGATATTATGTATAAATTTACATTAAATGTTTTTCAATGAATTTCCTGGCAGAAAAAGCATCAGGAAAACAAAAGAACAGATCCACACTGCAGTCCTAAGAGCAGCACAGCAGGGAGCTTTCTCATCAGGATCTAAAGTCCAAAGTCCTGAGGAACTAAGACATCTGTATACTAGTCTTCATGGCATCAGAATGCAGAGAGGTGAAGGAGCCCAAATGGCACAAGTGCACAAGTAAGGCAGAAGAAAACTCTATTCAATCATGTTCAGGTTGGGCCCTTGTTTAACTGAGCAGCTATCATAGGCCTGACTCTGAAATTTGAGTTTTCCATGCACTGAGCAGCCTGACACCATCTGGAGAACAGTGTCATCATCAACAAAGAATGTCCTGGTGCCATTCAAACACCAGGCTTCAAAATACAACCGTTTCTTTAGTACATCAAGACTAGCTGTTCTCTGCTCCAAAGGGAAACACTCTCTCTACCTTCCAAGGTTGCTCACTCTACAAACATCCTTGGTCTTAGCCTTATGTCATAACAAAAGTAGGGAAACTGCCTGAACATCAACTTCTTCATCTTCAAATAGGGGGGGGTTAAAGTGTGTAAAGCACTCAGCCAGTGCTAAAGCATCACTATTAACCGTTAAATTATGAATAATATACCTTTCCCTCAATGCACCCCAACTCCAAGCCTGTGCCCAACCCCCTCCTTTCCTCCATCACTGCCTAACAGAACTCAAACTTTGGCTCCACAGGAAACCAGGCACAAGTCTTCCAGGTGGATCAAGGACTAGGAATGCAAAGAACAAGTTCATTCCTAGTTTCTACCTCATCCTGCACCCCACATACTGAACAAACTTGGACCCTACATTCATCTTCTCTGGGTCTTAGTTTTCTCATCTGTAAAACAGGGACACTTGCCCCAAGGGTACCCCAAGAGTTGTTCTGAAACCCAAAGTGAGACAGCAAACAAGGAAACCAGCGTTCATCAGACACCTGCTGGTCTCACTAACCCTCATAACCTCCCTGATGCAGAATAACATTCTCCCCATTTTACAGGCAAGAAAACTGAAGCCCAGAAGTGACCTATGCCTGAAGGGACTCAACATCTTGATTTCACCACCTGCTTGTCTGGGGGGTACAGAATCATGACCTGCAGGAGGATCCTTTCCTGATTCAAGAAAGAGCCAGACAGGAGCAGGCCAGGCTTGGCCAACCCAGCCAAGGTAGGGTTGGTCTTAACTGGCCAGAGTGCAAAGTGTAGGAGTCTAGCCTGGGGCCTGATCAGAAAAGCCACAACCTTGTCCCCTCCTCCTGACATCAACTCTTCTAGGGCTCCTGTTCCAATGAGCACTCAGCCAATTTCCACATCCTCTCTATGCCCCTGGGTGACAGTCCACAAACCCATGACACCCTTGGAGGAACTAAGGAAAGATGCAAAATGTGGTTCAGGATGGCCCCACCCAGGGCTCCAGGGATGGGGCCAGACAGGTGGCTGCCCTTAGGAGCAGTTGGGCCCTGGATCCTTATCATAGCAGGGCAGTTGGCAGTTGTCTCTCTGCAGGAGACCCCAGGGGGAACAGCTATGGGCCCTGGATCATGCCAACTGAGGACAGGGACCAGAACCAGTCCAGGGTGAGGAAAGGGCCAAGGGCCTCATGGAACTGTATATACTGTATCAGCCACTGCCATCAGGAGGACCAGGACTATCCCCTCTACAGACCCCATACCACAAGGGCCTATGATCTTGAGAGCAGACAAAGACCAGGGTAGGCCACAGGGTACTGGACCCTCCTGCTGCTGCTGGACCTGGCAGTAGATGTCCATGGTAGAGGCCCCAATGGCAGCAACTGGAAACGGGCCTTGGGCCCAGTAGCCTGACTACAAACCAATCTGTCCAACCTGCAGAGCCCTTAGAGCAGGTAAGGAGTCTTGGGGGAACATGAGAGTCTCAGATAAAGCTAGGAATGGGTGGTAGAGGAGGAGGGCAGCAGATGTAGTAGCAAAAGTGGTAAGAAAAGATCAGCCTGAGACACTGGCTTAAAGTGCTGATTTTTGTCCATTGTGAGTTTGTTTGAATTAATTTTCAACATTCTATTGTATTATTTATCTTGGTTCCTCAGTCTTTTTGCACTAAGGATAGTGCCTCACTCACTCCCCCTAGTCCATTATTAGTATCTCCCATTTGCACAGGGTTCAGCCTTTCCACTCCTCCTTCTCCCTGCTTCCTCTTGGCTGTACTCTACACTCTTATGGTTTGGCTGAACCACTGAAGGTGGGAATCAGGGATCCAGTCATCAGACCCTTAGCCTAGGATTCTCAACCAGGGCTGAATTTGGGGGTTGCTTCCTCCCCAGAGCTGTAGATGCATGATCATGTCTTGTATTTTGTGACAAAAAAGGGAGGTGCTGGGGAGTGCGCCCAGTGATTGGCCCATGATAAGCACATCTGCCACTGAGCTACATCCCTAGCTCTGTCCTATGATGGTCTAAGAGAAGGGGTGTTCTGCAGAGCCCTCTCCTGAGAATGAAGTATGGATTGATCTTGATCTCCCCCAAGCATGTGCTCTCATTGCCTTGTTCATTAACATTTCCTGCATACCAGGCCTGGAGACAACAGAGAGTGCTGGCCTGAACCAAGGGACCTGTCTAGTCATGAGGGAAAGACTCGTGGACCTTTCTCAGAAGTATAAGATCCTGAACTCAGAGAAAATAATTCCCAGTGCAGAAAACCTGAATCTGGCCTTTAAACAAGGACCCTAACCTTGAGGCCATGCCAGAGAGACACACATTTAGGAACAAAGACCCTTACCCACGGCAGAGACTCAAGAGGAGACTCATAAGAGTGAAAATGGTTTCTTAGTAAAAACACTGGCCCTTAGAGCCAAGGAATCCGGTCAAAACTGACCCATAATGGGATACACTGGAATCCCAGAGAGCTCAGAGGACAGAAAGAGATGACAGATGGGCTAGACAGTAAAGGAGGAGTTAGGACAGAAAGGCAAGGGTGACATATCTATGTGAAAGGCTATGGTCTAAGAGGTGCCAGGTAAGGTGATACACAGGTGTCTTGGGTTGTTTAAAGCTGGAAACATGGGGAATAGTTTAAGGAATTCCTCAACCCAACCTCTCTACAAGACACATACTCCAAAACAGAGTTCTGGAACAAGAAGACCCTCCTCACACACTGAGTGTAGGGGCTTCCAAGGTGAACACCAGAACTGATCCCTTTTGCCTGGTCCACCTTGCAGGTCAGCCAAAGGCTGGGCCCTAGCTCACCCTGTTCCCACCATCCTCTGAGGAGCTCCAGAGCAACAAGGCCACACTGTTGTGTCTGATCAACAACCTCTACCCAGGTGTCGTAACTGTGAACTGGAAGAGAGATGGCACCAAGGTCACCCAGGATGTGCAGAACACTCAGCCCTCCAAACAGACCAACAATAAGTACATGGCCAGCAGCTACCTGACTGTGACAGCAGATAAGTGAAAATCTCATAATTCATACACCTGCCAGGTCACTCATGAGGGGAGCACTGTGGAGAAGAGTGTGTCCCCTTCACAGTGTTCCTAGGTTCCAGACCCTCACTCAACTCTGGAGCTGAAAACCCCAGAGAAGCTTCTCTCCTTCCAACTCTACCATCCCAGCCCTCTCCCTCAACCCAGAAAATCCTCAATAAATATCCTCCTTTTCAACCAGAAAAACATGGCCCTGCTTAATTTAGAGTACACACTCCCCATCTTAACTTTGACCATCCCCTCAGGTGTACACAATTAGACCTTGAGATAAAATGGCCAAGAAAGGCTCCTGATATTACCTGGCATTTTCATAGGATTTTCTACAGCAAAGGAATGGCCCTCAGCAGGAACCCAGCCTGCATATTTTCACCTATCCACTCTGTGCTTGCTCCTCTTGTGCAGACTAGTTCACCTCCCCACTCCTGGGATCAATCTCTCCTTGGATCCCCAAGGCCTCTAGGAGAATTTGTGAGCTCCCTTTCCTAGGGCAGTCTGAAGATTACTCTATGCCTGAATGTCCTTCCATCTCAGGTCTAAGTCCCCATCACTGAGGCCATCCCTTTTTTGTCTCCTGTCCCCCAGCTGTAATCCCAGTTCTTGTAGCCTAGAGCCACTTGCTCTTCCTTCCATGTCCATCCTGCGCCTACCTCCCCAGGGTCACTGCCTTGAGCTCCATAGTCTCTCTCTGTAGCACTCACTGAAAGGACTTCTTAACCCCTAGATCATTTGTACTTACTCCACACTCCTCCCTGTGTGCCCTGTTTGGCTATTTTTTCTTTTTCAAAGCCCTTCAGAGACACAGGTCAGCTCTACTCTCTACTATCCTCCATGAACAGCTCAATAGTTCCCTGTCCTTAGTTCTTCATGTTCAGCAGTTCATGGCTAGTCAATGAGTGCTCCAGATTACAGCCAAGTGTTGGATTCCAGCCTTACATCTTGCATCAGTCTTTGAACTGACTCCTATCATTAGGAGCTCTGTGTTAGTCCTATTAAACAGGTTATTGTCCTGGCAGTCCCACATTGTGGGTACCTGAGCTATGAGACAAATGAATGCACACGTGAAATCCCATGCATGCACCCACATATGTTACAGACACAGGAACATATATACACATTCTCTATTGTACATCCTTTTGGGGTTTAAAATGGGCACCCAGGACCCTCCTAGGTGCCTCAGTTCCACACAGGTCCCCAGCTCCACTTTCATTGTGATATATACAAACCTCTCTCTTTTTGCCCAGTACATTCCCCAAGATGAGATGATCTGGGGACACAGCCCGTTTCTGGACCAGACATTAGCAATGAAAACAGTTATGAGGTCCACTTATGCCTCCTCCCCATCCCACTCTCTTTTAGGTAGATGGATTCTATGTACCCAATACTGTGTGATTCCATGAAAGGAGGGGCCACCTTTTGCCACTCTCCCATGTATTGTACCTGTCCTCTGAATAAGTGACTAGCCCCTGGATTCACAGTACAGCTGTAGGTGGGTCTGGGCTTAAAGTCGGGAAGGGCTGGAGTCCAGGTCTGCACCCCTGTGTTTTGTGTGCAGCAGAAGCACCTAGCTAACCCTCCTTGCTGAATCTTCCTCTTTCCCTCCTCTTTAGGGTTCAGGGTGAAATCTAGGTAGATTTTTTTTTCTCTTTTCTATCTTGTCAGAACTAAAGTCCAAATTTTTCTTGAGGTCTGTAGTAAACTTTCTCTATCTTATCTGGCCCCTCACCCTCTCCAATATGTCCTTCTTGGATACCTGTTGGTGCAGGATAGGATGATTCAAGTGACCCTTTCCTGCATTTTGCTCAGGCCTCACTGTGACTCTATCTTTCTCTCCAGTGAACATTCTACCATGAATGGGTGAATAGATGTCTGCTTCTTCCCTTTGGGTCTCTTGTCCTTGGGGCCCAAGGAAATAGGGCAATTAGGTTGGGCTCCGAATACTATCAGGTATAGAAGGGAGGAAGGAAAATGTTCAGGGTCTTGGTTATGGGAATGCCTTCAATATAGAAAGGAAATCTCTCAGACTGGGACTGAAAAGAGATGATGGAGAAAATAGAAGGAAATAAGGATGAAGAAAGAATTTCCATTGAGAAGGTGGACATACAGCCAGGTGCAATGGCACATGCCTGTAATCCCAGCAACTCAGGAGGCTAAGTAAGGAGGATAACAAGTTCAAAGCCAGCCTCAGCAACTTAGCTAGGCCCTAAGCAACTTAGCAAGACCCTGTCTCCAAATTTTAAAAGACAATTATAAAATGAAAAGGGCTGAAGATGGGGCTCTGTGGTTAAGACCCCTAGGTTCAATCTCTGGTAAGAAAGAAGGAGGGATGGAAAGGTGGGCATAGCTTCTGAGTACCACCTCCTCCATCAGCACAAGAAGGACATCTTAGACAAATGGATCTCAGGACACACAGGCTCAAAGGTGGGCACCTTCCCATCCTATAACAGAAGGAGGGACACCAGAAAGATTTTCCTGACCAGAGACTCCAGAAAAAGACAGGTGACAGGGATAGGCCTATGCCAGGCAAGACCTCCTAGATCAGAGAAATCTTCCACCATAAATTTACAGGGCAGAGAAGCCTCTTAGAACTAACATAGATCCAGTCTCTAAACAGGAAAGACTCCAGAAACTGAAGCCTTCAATCCACTGGATTCCCTGGAATTCAGACTGAGAATTCAGGGTCTCATGCCCCCTCTCAACCAAGGCAACCCTAGAAGCTTCTCTACAGGGAGATTGAGCAGGGGCAGCAATGATGGTGTTTTGTCAATCCGAAGTCCTTCTCTAGCTCCTTTCTTCTTAACTCACACTCATTTGCAACTTCACTGCAGGAGCAGAACAGCTGAGTGGTCAGTACCCAGGCCTATGGCCACCATGCTCAGCAACCATGAACAGAGATGTCACTGTCCACACCTAACAGTCCTCCATGGTTATCACATTGAGGTGGCCAGCTGCATACCTGGCTAACATATCCCATGTCTCTGTGTACAAGTGCCTCCCTGACATGCACATTCACAAGCACTCTACACAGATACCTGCTCACAGCCACACACATACACAGCAAAGCCAAAGCAGACAGTGCCCTCTAGTGGTTACTGCTATCCCTTCTCTAAAACGACTCCACATTAGTAATCACCTCCAGGAGTCTGCATGGAGAATCTCAGGATGCACAAGTCTGGGGAAATAATTATGTCTTTCCACATGGGAGAGGTGTGACCAGCAAGGGCACACAACAGCCAGGAGATGGGGCCTGGCATCTCCATTCCCAAGTCAATGTTCTCACCCCTTTCCATATGACATGAACACTCAAATTACAGCTAATTCTAGCTCCCAAGGCCCCACTAGAGCCCAGAGTCTGAGCCTACTCTGGGGTCTGGGGAAAAGTAACTGGAGCACCTACTACCCCTACACACACACACACACACACACACACACACACACACACACACACGATGTACACTACCCTCCCACCCCACCCCACCACATCCCACCCCCCAATAGGAGCAATGAAGGCACCATGAAGAGAGAAATTTCCAGACCAACAGTCCCAAAGATGGGTCTCTCCTGTGCCAGGAGGATATGGTATTGGGGTATACAGAAACACAGAAATGCCTAGAACATTGACACAAATGCCAACACACCCTATTCAGAGGTATTACCAATGTGGACTATGACAGATGCATTTACTAAGAGAAAAACACAAAGGTTCAGGTTAGGTCTCCTTTGTTACAGCAATATCCCATCTCTCCTTCCCCAGAAGAACCAAGCACCACTCATTCCATATTTAGCCATTGATGAGCTCAATACCCAGAAATGTTTTAGATTTTGGAGACATTGCAGTGGCCTTGGGGATCCAATTCTAGAGCATAGTGAAAGGGGTTACACAGGTCAAGAACAAAACCCTTCTGCTGCTGCTGGACCTGGCAGTAGATGCCCATGATAGTTGCCCCAGCGGCAGCAACTGGGAGCAGGCCTTGAGCCCAGTAGCCTGACCATGAAGCAGTCTGTCAAACCTGCAGAGCCCTTGGAGCAGGTAAGGAGTCTTGGGGGAACATGAGAGTCTCAGTTGAAGCTGGGAATGGGTGGTAGAGGAGGAGGGCAGCAGATGTAGCAAAAGTGGTAAGAAAGGATCAGCCTGAGACACTAGCCTAAAGTGCTGATTTTTGTCCATTGTGGGTTCGTTTGAATTAATTTTTAACATTCTATTAAAGTATTATTTATCTTGGTTCCTCAGTCTTTTTGCACTAAGGATAGTGCCTCACTCACTCCCCCTAGTCCATTATTAGCATCTCCCATTTGCACAGGGTTCAGCCTTTCCACTCCTCCTTCTCCCTGCTTCCTCTTGGCTGTACTCTACACCTTTATGGTTTGGCTGAACCACTGAAGGTGGGAATCAGGGATCCAGTCATCAGACCCTTAGCCTAGGATTCTCAACCAGGGCTGAATTTGGGAGTTGCTTCCTCTCCAGAGCTGTAGATGCATGATCATGTCTTGTATTTTGTGACAAAAAAGGGAGGTGCTGGGGAGTTTGCCCAGAGATTGGCCCATGATAAGCACATCTACCACTGAGCTACATCCCCAGCTCTGTGCTGTGATGGTCTATGGGGTGTTCTGCAGAGCCCTCTCCTGAGAATGAAGTATGGATTTCACTTGATCTCCCCCAAGATGTGCTCTCACTGCCTTGTTCATTAACATTTCTTGCATACCAGGCCTGGAGACAACAGAGAGGACTGGCCTGCACCAAGGGACCTGTCTAGTCATGAGGGACAGACTCGTGGTCCTTTCTAGAAGCCATAGAGGTAGAGAAGGGGTGCTCTCTCTGTGGGTTGATGCCCAATCTGGTCTCACAGATGAATGGGTGCTGGCTAGTGATGCTACAGCCCAGCAGAGACACTAGAGTTCAATGGAGAGTGAAGCAGGTGGGCACCAAAGAAAGCAGGGAGCTTCTGGGATAAAGCAGGTGGAACATCTAGGTCTCGTGCCCCAGACTAGGTTCTGCTGTCTGGGTGCAGGCTCTGGGGGATTTAAGTCCGAATCAAACTTGTGTTTTGGAAAAACCAGCTCAGGTCTGGACTCTTTGTGAGGCCAGAATTGAGTCCAGGGACAGAGACAGAAGACAGAGATGGGGCAGCAGCCGGGGATCTGGAAGGTGGTGAACTGGGACCACAGACTGCTCCTGGGCATGGGGAGAATGCACCGGTCCACAAGCCAAAATTGCTATGAAATTGATGAATGAATTCAGAACAGTGATACCTGGGAGGAATGGGCACTTTCATGGACTGTTTATAAGGGTTTCAATGTACAACAAATTCAAGAATAGGCAGCAAGTCATGAAAGAAACTGGGCTTATCTAAATTGTGTAATTACATTTTTCAAAATTTTTCTGAAGGGGGAAAATAAAGCCATAACCAAAGATTTATAAACAAGGCCATCTATCTAGCTCAATGTTATTGATAACGGGAAAAATTGGAGATAACCCAAATAACCACGAGAAAAGGTGTGACATAGCAGTGTGGCACATCATAATAAAGCATCTTTCACAAACTTCAAAACTATATTTGAAAGATTGAAACTGGCAACAAGTTACTGCTTAATAATATTATTTTAATAATATCATGAGAAAGGAATCAATTTCATAAAAACTGTTTATGAAGCATCTTTAGTAATAAGAAAACTCAGTTTTAAATGATAATTTGGTAATTTATAGAATGTTACCAATGATGTTCTTAATATATGTGTGCATTTTGAAAAGCCAGTCTTTTAAACTTGAAAAAGTTTTTTTTTTAATTTTTTTAAAAAATTTTCAGAGTTTGTCTACAATGAAGTTTCACTTCATTGAAATTTTAGTTTTTAGTTTTCTGATGTTATGAAAATGTTCTCAAGGAGAAATGTTTCATTTTTTTCTAAGATAATTCTAATAAAATAGTAACAGTTTTTGTAAATATATTAGTACTTTCCTTTAAAAAAAAAGTAGGGGCTGGATTGTGGCTCAGTGGTAGAGCACTTGCCTCCCACATGTGAGTCACTGGGTGCAATCCTCAGAACCACATAAAAATAAATAAATAAATAAAATGAAGGTATATGTGCCTGTAAAACTCAAAAATATATATATAAAGAAAAGAAAGAAGTATATTATATACAGAAGTATAAAAATAAACAGCAGACATTTTCTGTTACCCTCTCTCTTCTAACATTTTTCCCTGAAAACCTATTCCACTTTCCATGGACACTGTCTTGTTGTTCTGTATAGTTCAACTCTTTCACTGTATGAGCAGTCTTTTTTTTTTTTTTTTTGTAAGCAGCAGAGAGGTGTTTATTGCGAGCTAGCTGGGTCCTCGACACACACACAGCAACAGGTGATGCTAAGAGGCCCCAAGCCCAGGGTTTGCAGCAGTTTTATACATTCTTTGGAGAAGGCAGGGACCCCCACATACATCATTGAAAGGGTAAAGTTTCTAAGCTGGAAAGCTTGAATTAAAATGTAAAAGATTAGGTATTATTTTTTTCTCACTTTTTTTATTGATTGTTCAAAACATTACAGAGCTCGTGATAAATCATCTTTCATACATTTGACTCGATTGGATTTTGAACTCCCATTTCTACCCCAAATACAGATTGCAGAATCACATCTGTTACATACTCACATTTTTACGTAATGGCATATTAGTGACTGTTGTATTCTGCTACCTTTCCTATCCCCTACTATCCCCCTTCTCCTCCCCTCCCATCTTCTCTCTCTGCCTCCTCTGCTGTTGTTCAATTATCTCCCTTTTTCCCCCTCCCCCTTGCCCATCATAACCTCTTATACTTTTGTGTATCATTGAAGCTCTCCTACCATTTCCATATGCTTTCCCTTCTCTCTCCCTTTCTCTCCCCCCATTTGTCTTTGTTTACCGTTAGTCTTTTCCTCATGCTCTTCCTTCCTGTTCTGTTCTTAGTTGCTCTCTTTATATCAGAGAAGACATTTGGCATTTGTTTTTTAGGGCTTAGCTAGCTTAATTTAGCATAATCTGCTCTAATGCCATCCATTTCCCTGCAAATTCTATAATTTTGTCATTTCTTAGTTCTGCATAATACTCCATTGTATATAGATGCCACATTTTTTTTATCCATTGATCTATTGAAAGGCATCTAGGTTGGTTCCAAAGTCTAGCTATTGTGAATTGTGCTGCTATAATCATTGATGTGGCCGTATCCCTATAGTGAGCTCTTTTAAGGTCCTCAGGGAATAGTCTGAGAAGGGCAATAGCTGGGTCAAATGGTGGATCCATTCCCAGCTTTCCCAGGAATCTCCATACTGCTTTTCAAATTGGCCTCACCATTTTGCAGTCCCACCAGCAGTGTACAAGTGTACCCTTTCCCCCACATCCTCGCCAACACTTATTGTTGTTTGACTTCATAATGGCTGCCAATCTTACTGGAGTGAGATGGTATCTTAGGGTGGTTTTGATTTGCATTTCTCTGATTGCTAAAGATGGTGAGCATTTTTTCATGTACTTGTTGATTGATTGTATGTCCTCCTCTGAGAAATGTCTGTTCAGGTTCTTGGCCAATTTGTTGATTGAATTATTTGTTATCTTATTGTTTAATTTTTTGAGTTCTTTGTACATTCTGGATATTAGAGCTCTATCTGATGTGTGAGGGGTAAAAATTTGTTCACAGGATGTAGGCTCTCTATTTACAGTCCCATCCCCCAAAGCCGACACTCCACCATCTTAGAAAGCTGATGTATGTGCATTTTTGAAAATACACACAAACACACACACACACACGCTCAGTGGAAGAGAGTTGGTGTTGATATTTTATTTTTTGAAAATAAAGTCACACTCTTTATATTACCTTCCAGTTAGATTTCTAAGCTATCTATGATTGATTTTTCTAGGTTAGTTCCTATGTATCTATGGTATTCGTATAAATAGCTATCTAGGGAAAGTTTAAGTGTACCAGAATTTTGTAATAATTCCCCTTTTAAAGATCACATAGATTGTTTTCACTAGAAAATACAAAGTGATGATGCATTAAAAATTTGGGGTTTGAAGGTGAGCTTAGTGGACTTCTGTATCTCTAAAGACTAAATGCCTAAAAGTGGAAATTCTGGATCTCAGAAGAACTCTTTTGAAATTTTTCAGGTAGTTCCAAACTACTTCCAAAAGGCTGTTCCAATTTATACTCACTACAGTGAATTAGAGTGCCCTTTCTCCTACCTCCTTGCCAATAATGTGATATTGTTGATCTTTCTTTACTTTACCCTTGTGTAGAGAATAAAGGGAATGTGTTTGATTTATTATTTATTTGCATTATTGGTTAAATGTTTATCTTTTCTTATTTTATACTTAGTGTATTCCTCCTGTGAATTAGGAAGTCATAAAGTTGCCTGCTTTTTTACTCCATTGCTTGTATCTGCTTATATTATCTATAGAAACTTAACCTTTGTTTAGAAAATATGTTCTAAATATTTTTCCCTTGGTCCATTTTAGAACTTTGGTTTATGAGGTCTTCCACCATAAAGTGGTTGTTAATCTTATTGTGTCACATTGGTTTAGCATTATGTTGATGGTTTCTGTGATCCATGTCAAATTTAGAAAGGTGATTGTTATTTTGATATGATAAAATCACTCTTCTATTTTGATCTATTACTTTTGTTGTTTTGGTGCATGTGTGTTTAACTTTATCTGGAGTTCATGCTATAGGCATATAACTTTGTTTATTTGCTAAATGGAAAAAAATCTGTGAATATAAATGAGACTTTTATCAAATGATAAATAATGACTTATCACATCCTTTATGTGCTTCTCTTGAAGTATTGGTTTATTCCTGTATCCTTCTATTTTGTTTTGATTATTTTAGCTTTATAATATGTTTTTGTATCTTCTAGGGGAAACAACCCATCATAATTACTGTTTTGCAAAATAGCCATGCATACTCTCCATCTTTCTTCCTGTTAAACATTGGAGTCAATTTACTAATTCTCAAAAATCATTCTTTTGGTGTTATGTTTGTAATTTCTAGGAATATATGGTTGACTTGAGGTGAACTGATACCTTTATAAAGCTCAGCACTTTCATCCAGAAACGACACGCTTTCTCTTCACTCACTTTTATGTTCACTAGTCAAGTAGTCTTGTATTTAATTCATTGAAAATCTAGAGTTATTAATTTATAAATCTTAGGTATTTATTTGAAAGATAGGTTCAGGAGTCAAATATATTTTTTAATTAAAAATTTCCCAAAATTTTATATTCTAAAGTGTTACTGCTTATGCAGCAAAGAAACCTGATCATTTTTACATGTCACTCTTATGTTCAGCCACTTTAAATCTTGTATAGATTCTAACAGTTCAAATAATTATCGTAAGTAGGTTGGTTTGCTTTTTAGCAGAAAAGCACATCATTTTCAGAAAATATTTTCACTCTCTTTTCTTAATACTTATAACTTTTCCCCCTTCATCTCATTACATTGTGTAGAATCTGTTGAATATTGAAAATTGTGTGTGAGGGGCTGGGTTTGTGGCTCAGTGGTAGAGTGCTTGTCTAGAATGCACAAGGCACTGAGTTTGATTCTCAGCACCACATAAATGTAAAATAAAGATATCATGTCCACCGAAACCTTTAGAATAATCATTGAATTTTTTTTTTAAAAAAGAAAAGTTTGAGTGAGCAACTTTCTTAGTTTCTGACACAAATGTCTTTTTTTTTCCCATTACATATGAATGTTGTTGTAAGTTTTGGAAGACATCATTTAATAAGTTGAGGAAATTTCCTTGAATAAGTTTTTGCAAGGATAAATGTTTCCTTTCTTATTTAGAAACAAGAGTTGGATTCATATTAATATTACACTAAATTTTGAGTTGCCAAAGATAGGAGGGTATTGGGACAGTTTGAGCAAAGTCACTTACCTAGAATGGTGAGCTGGGTCCCAGCACCAAAGATATACCACAGTGATTGAGGTATGACTTGTACACAAATTCTACACTAATTTCAAAAAACCTAGGTGCATGTCTTTAATACATCCATTGTCAAATAGTCTTGATGCTAAGGTTAAAATCATGGTGATCCCAATGCAATGCATAATCTTCCAATGTACTTTATTTTTAAAGATAAAATCACATTTGGCAAAGACACCATCAATTTTTAGAGTATAACTTCTGTAATTTTCTCTTTCGTTTTCTTTTGACTATCTTAATAGTCTATTGTGTTGTGATATAAGGTCTAGAAGACACAAGGTGATTCAATCAGGGAAAGCATTCTAAGATTATTCCAGGCCATTAACTTGGAGAAAATTGCTGAAATGAGGACACTGCAGGGGATCAGATTTTCAAGGAAATGTATTTAGTTGAAAGCTGTTGAGTTCCAGGTGCCTGCCAGACATTCAAGCAAAGATAGGTTCAGGAATAAAAATAAATGTACATATGGATTTGAGAAAAAATTTCAGAGCAAGAAATAGAGATCTGAGACCCTTGGGCAATTGTGGAGAACATCATAAGAGTCAAATCAAAGACAGTGGGAAGAGTACAGAGGAAAACCACGTGGTCATGGTTTAGGGTCATCAGCTATGCATGGGTCAGAAAGAAAAAAAAAGCTATAGGGAAAAGAGAGTGGACCATCTCCATAACCAAGGAGAAAGGAATGTCCAGAAAAATGGAACTCCTGCAGAGACCCCAGGTTACTGGAAAAGACCTACTGATTGGACAATGGCCTTTTAGACCAAGACTTGAGAAGTTTCAGGAAAATATGAGGATGAGAGCCAAGGAAATCCTACCATGTTCTAGAATTCAAAACAGTTCCTGATGTATCTGGGTGTTTCATAGACATTTTGGATGGATTAATGGATGGATGGATGGATGGATAGATGGATGGATGGATGGATGGATGGATGGATGGATGAATAGATGGATGCGTGGATTAATAAGTGGAAGTATGAATGAATACAAAGAGTGGTCTGAGAGATCAGGGAAGGTTTCATGAATGTGGTCGGACTGAACTATGTCTTCATGGAGAGAAATGCAAGTAGAAGAGTCTCCATATGGAAGTTTCTTAAGTTAGGCATGACCCAGTGTCTGTGGGTCCAGCGAAGAAACTTTCAGAATTGGAGGACTGGGTATTTGTCTAAAGGAGATTAAGAAGTTGTAAAATGAGGCCAGGAAAGGTTGAACAGGTCCAAGGCAGATCAGAACTCTCTCCCACATCACATAGCCACTTCAGAATACGCTCCACTATGGGATTCTTGGCAGTAACTATGCTTAGGTTTTCTGTCAGCACTGAGAACCTCAGAGATAGGGGACACACAAAGGATATCTTCAAAGCCATGTGCAATGCATGCCTGAGACCGGACGATGAGTGTCTGGAGAACAGTCAAAAACATGCAGTATGCCAAGGACAAAATCCCACCAATCAGACCCAATAGTTTCCACTCTTGCCCAGCCCCTAGGGGGCAGACCCCAGGTGATGATGTTGTGGGTTTTAGTCCAAGCCTCAATCACTGTGGTATGTCTTCGGTAGTGGGACCCGGCTCACTGTTCTAGGTAAGTGGCTCTTCTGACTTTTCTCACTCTGTCATATACCCCTCCTGTCTTGGGAAAGTCTATTTTCTCTCCTTAAGGGCTTCCTATCTTTTTCCCTACCCTGTCTTAAGAAAATACCACTTACCTTTCTCCATGGGGTATAGGGGAGGTTGGTGGTCATGTGGTAGCCAGGAGGAAGGATTGATCAACAGAAGAAGCCACCTTCAGATTCCAACAGTTGGATATGGCCTTGTCCTGGAAGCTTGGGCTGAAGACAGGGAGAGGAGTCCCTTTCCCTTCTCTGAGGCTGAAGACCAATTGGGGACCAGGGTCCAGGTCTAATTAGGGAGCACTAGGCCATAGTGAGAGTTCACAGGACCTCAGAATCTGGGCTGAGGGCTGAATGTTCATCCAGTTTTGGAAGGCTTCACATAATACTCAGTGACAAGACCGGAGTAGAAACCCTAGCCCCTGGGCACTCAAGAGGTTATCCCAAATAGACACCAACACAAGACAGATAGGGAGAGATTTGGCTCACTCTAGGGTGCACCTATCTGGCCCTCTAATGGGCCATGTGGGCAGAGGGATTCAGAGTCCAGCCATGGGAAGGTGGTCCTCAGAAAGAAGCAAAGACTCCTCTGTCCTTAAAGCCCCTTTACCAAAGGGAATGACACCTTGATTATTCTTGCATCAGACTCCTGCCTTCCTCAAAGCTCAAGTTAAATTCAGGAGATGATAAATGAGAAAGCAAATCAAAGTCTCAGAGATCTATTTGGCTGCTAGGTGAATTCAAGGGTCATCAGGGACTGTGAGAGTAGGTGAGGGCTTCTGTTCCCCATACTCTGGGTCAAGGAGTGGTCCCAAGAACACAGCAGAGGCAATGGACTTATAATGAGGAGATGGCAGACTTGAAGGAGCCTCCTTTTGTCTACGTACAGCACAACTCCTTGCCAAAGAGCTGAGAGGAACAGGCTGGAGTAGAACCCGATGCAGAGGAGGACAAGAATTTCAGGAACCCTGTGAACTGAGTGTAGGCTCAAGACTTCCCCACATGCACCAGAACCATCCTTCCATCCTGGATAGACGAAGTTCACAGAGGAGGTTCTAAGCACTAGAAGGAAAGACAGGTGAAAATATGGACTGTGGAGAGGGCTCTAGAAGTCAGGGCCAAATTCCAAACTCAGACTTGAGACCAGGGGAGAGGATGCACAACATACTCTGGTGATATCTTGTAAACTAAGGTTACAACGGGGAGGGACATAGACTATCTGAGAGAAATAACTTGGAAAGGGCTGTCTGTTCTCCAGATGGCTTAAGTTCACAAGAAAGGAAAGAAAAGGGAAGGAGAGTCCCTGAGGGGAGAAGAAAATCACAATGAAAATGGTTACAGAATCTTTTGGGTTATCCCCAACAGCCCGCCTGTCCTCTGATCACCCATATCACTTCTCTATCCACACAGGTCAGCCCAAGGCTTCCCCATTGATCATTGTATTTCCATCCTTCTCTGAGGAACTACAGACCAACAAGGCCACACTGATCAATGACGTCTACCTGGTGCTGTGACTGTGGCCTGGAAGCAAGATAGTACCAAAATCACCCAGGGTGTGGGGACTATCCAGCCCTCTAAATGGACCAGCAACAAGTACATGGCCAGGAGCTACCTGCCTGTTACACTTGACAAGTGAAAATATCACAAAAACTTTAGCTGCCAGGTCACACATAAAGAAAACACTGTGAATAAGAGTGTGTCCACTGCAGGATGTTCTTAACCTTTTTTCCCACACCCCACTCTAATGATCCTGGAATTAAAGGACCCTGGTGAGGGACTTCTCCTTTTCCTAGTCTTCCCACTGAGCCATTCTCTCTGAACCCACTGAATGCTCAATAAAATATCCCATTGTGAATCAGAAAACTTGCTGTGTCCCATTTGTTCTTTTCTTTAGTTTAGTTGCAGTGGTCTCAGAGTTCTCAGTATAGTGTGAAGGGAATCCTGGCACCAAATAGAAAAATTAGGGCCTTTTGGATCATCTCTTGGGGAATAACTCCAGGAGGTATCTTCTTCAATCATATACCCATTTCCCCATCTCTCTACTGTATTTCTGAGCCCCCAACACCTAAGTTCACACCATGTATATCTCACATGTTTCTCATTCCTAAATCTTATCAATAAAGACCTAATAATCATGTATCATTTCATATTTCTAATGTGACACTGGTAACTCGTTGTGTTTCTAAGCAGAAAGGTCACTGCTCAGGAGCCTGAATCCCCTGAACCCTGGTGCTGGGGGCCTTCCTGATTCATGCATCAGACTCCTGCCTCCTTCAAAGGGAATGCATGTGTGCTAAACTCAGCAGATGAGATATGAGAAAGCAAATGGAAGGTTCAGAGAACAAGATGGCTGCTAGTTAAAATCAAGGGTCATCAAGGACTGGGCTGTAGTTCAGTGTCAGAGTACTTGCCTTGCATGCATGAAGCACTAGATTTAATCTTCAGCACCACATAAATATCAAGTAAAATAAAGGCATGTTGTACATCTACAACTGCACTGTTTTTAAAGAGTCATCAGAGGCTGAGAAGGTGAGCAAGGGCTGCTGTGCCTCACAGTTTGGGGGTGAGGGGCACTCTCAAGAACACAGCAGAGCCAAAGGCTCATGAGATGCCATCTCTTGCTCATTCAATTCACCAAACCCACCATAGACATGGTGAGTTCCCTATGCTGATCGGTAGTATAAGCAGAAATTTTATCCCTGCATAATGGCTTTGCCTACCTGGAAGGGACAGAGGCCTGTTAGAACAATGGCATTGGCCATAATGAGGAATTAGGGAGAATTAAATGGACTCCTGATGCTCAGCTACAAGCTAGAGGTAGAAACATGAAGATAAAGAAGAACCTTGAGCCAAAGTCATGAACTTTCCATATCTTATGAGGAACCATTTTGGGAGACTATTAACCAAGTGAGTTCTCCATAGTTTGTCATCACCAGGAATCCCATGGAAAGGTTTGGAAAATGAAACCTAGATGTGCATTCCTAAGGCTTTCACATTGCATGTTAACTAAGTAAAGATACAAACTTCTGCAGTAGGAAAAACAACTGATATATTGAAACAGTATTTTCCACACCGTGTTCACCTGCTTCTTCACTCTTTGGAGTACTATAATACTCTCAAAAAGACTCATATTTCATGGAGATAGTTAGGGGAACATAGGGTAAAGCAAAAGCATACAGGAATGATCACTGTATGATCCAATGAATGTGAAATCGAGATTAAGTTTGACAATATCATGGGGTTGGAAAGAAACCCTGAAAGTTTGGACCACAAGCTTCCAGGGTGAAGGTTTATGGTTGGTTGATGGCTAGAATTGTGTGATGGTCAGCCTGTTAAAGAAGGAAATTGAAACAGTTGGAAAAGATATGAAAGAAATTAGGCAAGTGAGAAAAGTCACCAAACTGGGCACAGAACCAGCATTCATTGATTTTCCCTAGGAAGATGTGTCAGAGACCATTCAAAGACAAGAACTGGGTAAAGTTAGAGTAAATCATGGGAGGCTGAATACATCAAAATAGCTACAAGTAAAGTCTAGTTTCCACGGGGACTCAGAGCTCCCAGATCCTCTATCCCACAAGGTCCACACCCTTCCTCTCTCATATGGCTCAGTCATGTGCACCTCCAGCCCAAAGTCATAGACACACTCTCAGGGGCCATGACAATAGGTTAGATAACCTAAATATGCATCCCTGCTGTCTCTATTAGTCCTCTTTGCCCAAAGTTCTCACAGACCCCCCTTTCTGAGAGTCCACCTCATCAAGTCCACCTCATGGCAGATGTCATCACCAGAGCTGCAAAAACAAGGACAGCAGTTGCAAAGATAGGAAGTTCTGGTGTCACAATGGGACAGAAAAGAAGTCCTCCTTGACCTTGATTATGGACACACCTGATCACAAACCTCATCTTTAATATGCCTCAGCACTAAACTGACTCCAAGGTATGGATATAGAAGCTGAGACTATCCAACACCCTATCAATGGCCTCAGTGGATATAATGCCAGGGTCCACCCCATCCCAAAACACTGCCCCAAGAATAATCTCCTCTTCATTTTAAAAATTGGTGCTTATGATGAGAATTTTCAACATAAAGAGAAAACAGGAATAACAATGACCCCCATGGTCTCATCAACCACCTATCAAAATGATCAATTCACAGATGATTTTGATCCACCCACAACAGAATAACATCACGCTTACATGATATTTTGACATAAATGCCAGACATCTTGTCTTTTCATCTGCAAATACTCCGCTTCTGCTCTGGAAAGTTCAGACATAACTAAAATATGTTTATCCAACCTAAGCCGAAATTATCAGTGATATGTGAATATCAAAAGACAATGAGGGACTCATAAAATCCCTCCCAAATGTCAGATGTATTTACTTTGTTCTGAGTATAGTGCTGTGGTTATTTGTGGTTGTTTTCTGTGTGTAAGAAGCTGAAACAAGAGTTGAAATGGTGCTTTCTGCATGTGTTCTTGACCTCTCATTATCTGGCATAGTCCGACATTCCTCTGGTGGCTCCAGGCCAGGCAGGAGGTAAGAGGAGGTGAGCTCTTGGTCCTGGTACTTTTCCCTAATTGCCACCCAGCCCATGGTCTCCAGGAGTTGTCACTGAGTACTTCTGTTTCTTCCTTTCCCAAAAAATTGCTCTTCCATGGAGAACATGAAAAGGTATAGTTGACATTTTGGTTGACATTTTCGGGTTGCTGGGCCTGTTCTGCCAGTGGGTCACAGGTCCGCCTACCTTGCAGGTGCTAGGGCGGCTCTTTTCCTCTGCAGGCCACTGGGCCTGTTCTGTTGGTGGTCGCAGGTCTGCCTACCTTGCAGGCAAGGGCTGCTGCTCTGTCCCTCCCTCAACCGAGGCGATGTATCTACCACACTGTCAGGCCTCTGGCATGTTCTGCTGGTGGATCTCAGGTCCGCCTAACTTGCAGGCACTGGGGCAGCTCTGCCCCTCCACAGGCTGCTGGGCCTGTTCTGTGGGTGGTTGCAGGTCCACCTACCTTGCAGGCGCTGGGGCGGCTTTTCCCCTCCGCAGGCCACTGGGCCTGTTCTGTTGGTGGTCGCAGGTCCACCTACCTAGCAGGGAAAGGCTGCCGCTCTGCTCCCTCCCCGCAACCGGGGAAATGCATCTACCACGCTGTCAGGCCTCTGGGCCTGTTCTGCTGGTGGGTCACAAGTCCGCCTACCTTGCAGGCACTGGGGCGGCTCTTCCCCTGCGTGGGCTACTGGGCCTGTTCTGCCAGTGAGTTTCAGGTCCGCCTACCTAGCAGGGGCTGGGGCAGCTCTGCCCCTGTGGGTTGCCAGGCCTGTTCTGCCAGTGAGTCCTGAAGGAGATTTTAGAAAATGGAAAGATCTCCCATGTTCTTGGATAGGCAGAATTCGTATTGTCAAAATGGCCATACTATCAAAAATGCTTTACAGATTTAATGCAACTCCTATTAAGTTTCTGATGATATTCTTCATAGAAACAGTAGTAGCAATCATGAAATTCATTTGGAAAAATAAAAGCCCAGAATAGCCAAAGCAATCCTTAATGAGAAAAGTGAAGCAGGAAGCATCACAATACCAGACCTGAAATTATACAACAGAGCTATAGTAAAACAAACAAACAAACAAACATGGTATTGGCACCAAAACAGACATGAAGACCAAGGAAATAGAATAGAAGAAACAGAGGCAAACCCACATAAATACTCTTATCTCATACTAAATAAAGGCATCATAAACATACATTGGAGAAAAGATAGCCTCTTCAACAAATAGTGCTGGGGAAACTGGAAATCCATATGTAGCAAAATGAAACTATACCCCTATCTCTCACTCTGCATAAAACTCAACTCAAAGTGAATCAGGGACCTAAGCTAGAGACCCTGTACCTACTAGAATAAAAAGTAGGCTCAACTCTCCATCATGTTAGCTTAGGAATCAAATTCATCAATAAGACTCCTAAAGTGCAGGAAGTAAAATCAAGAATCAATAAATGGGATGGTATCAAACTAAAACTTCACAGCAAAGGAAACAATCAAAAAAGTGAAGATAGAGACTATAGAATGGGAGAAAATCTTTGCCATCTGCACCTCAGAGCCTTAACCTCCAGGATATATAAAGAACTCAAAAAACTTAACACCAAAAAACCAAATAACCCAATCAATAAATGCGCAAAGAAACTGAACAGGCACTTCACAAAAGAAGAAATATGATATGGTTAACAAATATATGAAAAAAGGTTCAACGTCTCTAGCAATTAGAGAAATGCAAATTAAAACTACATTGAGATCTCACTGCAATCAGAATGACAATTAACAAGAACACAAGCAATAATAAATGTTGGTGAGGAAGTAGGGGAAAAGGTACACTCATACATTGCTTGTGGGATTACACATTGGTGCAACCTCTCTGGAAAGCAGTAGGGAGATTCCCAGAAAACTTGGAATGGAACCACCATCTGACCCAGCTATCCCACTCCAGTTTATAACCAAAGGATTTATCATACTACAGTGATGTAGCCACACCAATGTTTATAGCAGCTCAATTCACAATAGCTAAACTATGGAACCAACCTTGATGCCCTTAACAGATGAATGGATAAAAAAAAAATGTGGTACATATACACAAAGGAATATTATTTAGCCTTAAAGAAGAATGAAATTATGGCATTTGCAGGAAAAAGGATAGAGACGGATAATACTAAGCTAAGTGAAATAAGCCAAACCCTCCAAAATCAAAGGCTAAATGTTTTTTTGACAAGCAGATGCTGATCCTTAATGGGAGGGGAATGAGGGGACTTTGGATTGTGCAGAGGGGATTGAGGGGAGGGAACAGGGTATGGGGAAGGGAAGGACAGTGGAATGAAATGGACATTATAACCCTACACAGTTTTGGTGTGACTCTACACCATATTTAAACAGAGGAATGAGAAGCTGTGCTCAATTTTTGTACAATGTGTCAAAATGCATTCTACTGTCATATACAACTAATTAGAACAAATTAAAAAAAATTAAAAAAGGAATGACTGATTTAATGACTATTTCTTCCTTTTGTCATTTAGTATGCTTCCCTAAATAATATAACTTAGCATTTCCTGTGTTGAATTCTGTACAAATATAACCAGACAGGATATAAACTGTCATGTCTAACTTATTTAGTATCATGATTTAAAGAGTCAAAACATGTTGGGTATAGTTATACAGTTGGCTCTCTGACCACAGATTCTGCATGTGGGAATTCAGGAAATCATGGATAGAAATATTTGGAAAAAAAGCATCTGTACTGATCACATACAGATTTTTTTCTTTGTCATTATTTTTTAAACAACATAGTCTTAATAACTATTGAAGCAGCATTTACATCATAATCTTTTGGTTTTACTAGCACTCTCTACATTTTTACTTGCTACTTCATTGATCTCTGCCTTTGTCTTTATTGTTTTATTTCTCACTGGCTATATCTCTTTATTTCTCTTTTCCTTTTCCCCCTCTGTGGCTATTTACTCAATTTCTGGGTATGAATGGTAGTTCGTTATAGTTAAACTTTCAGGTCTCCTGAAACGCATATTTAATGTGCTGCTTGCAATCTGCTCTAAAAGTTAACATGTAGTGTTTTCATTGGCATTCAGTTTTAAGTATAATTTTTATGAGTAACTTTATGCTTATATTTAACATGTCACTGAATTTTCAGACATAAGGAATTTTTAAAACTATCCTTTTATTATTTTCTCCTTTTTGCACTACTCTGAATATGTAGCTTATATAACATTGGTCCTTTCTTAAAAATATTTTTTTTTAGTTGTAGATGAACACAATACCTTTATTTTATTTATTCATTTTTATGTGGTGCTGAAGATCAAACCCAGTGCCTCATACATGCTAAGCAAGCGCTCTGCCACTGAGCTACAACTCCAGCCCCTGACACTGATGCTTAATAATATAATAAAGCTTCGTTTTATAATCTAATTATGATCAATACTTGTAAATGTGCTTGAAAAGAATGTTTATTTTCTGTTTACTGGATATAGAACTTTTCACAACTAAGATATACAAATTTATACCACTATATAAATAAACCTGTTAGCTGCTCTGCTTAGATTCTAGATAGTTCTTACTTTTGTTTGCTTGATGACTTTGTGGAGGGGAATGCTAAATTCTCCAATCACAGCTGATGCTTGATACAGTTTTACATGCTGAAGTCCAAGTTGGTGCAGTGAGAAAGACAAATAAGCAAAAGCTAAAGAACAGAAATGGAAGGAATAAACTCTTCATTTTCTGAAGATGATATACTGTATACCTATAAAAATTATATAAAATTATTACAATAAATGAGATTAGCAAAGTGGCTGATATAAGACCTGTATCCTAATATGAATTTTATTTCTATATGTAAATAATAAAGAATTAGGAAATGTAATTGAAGAAGCACCATTTACTGAAAGGTAGCTAGGAGTTAGATAGAGATGTAGGCCCAAGAAATGCCCAGAGATGATGTCATAGCATCAGTGTTTTTAGTAGTGAACACTGCAAACTATTTAACATCCATCAACTAAGAACTAGTTAAATACATTTTATTACATTATATAGCAGAGATTGTGGTAGTATTAAAAATGAAAATGTTGACATTGACACAAAAAGATGTCTGTGACACACACACACATAATTCTAATTGTAAAGATGTAACGTGTGTGTATGTGTATGTGTGTGTGTGTGGTTCTAGAAATGTAGTCCATGGTCTTGTTCATGCTCAACATGTACTTTACCACTGTAATATTGCCAGCTTCTGCAACATATTTCTTAGTAAAAAGAAACCCAAAAGGTAACAGAGAGAAAAGGTAAACTAATTTCATTTATGTAAAATAATTCATACATCTCTATTTTTTTATACATACAGAAAGGTGTCTAGAAGCATGTTCACCAAAACATTGTAGCTATCACTTCTTGATGAGATTTTGGTAATTTCATCTTTGAACTTTTCTTTTTTTCATAACTTCTTTAATATTAAATATGCATCATTTTTACTCTAAGGTAATGGCTATATTCTATTCTTAACTGTGGTAATGGTCACACAGATGTTCAGTTTCACTCTTCTTTAAAATTTACATATATGAATAAGACAGTGCTGTGGTTTGGATATTAGGTATTTCCCAAAAGCTCATATGTTAGACAATGCAAAAATTTTCAGAGGTGAAATGACTGGGTTATAAAAAGCCTTGATCTAATCAGTGAATTAATCCACTTGATTAACTGGGTGGTAACTGTAGGTAGGTAGGGTGTGGCTAGTGTGGAGGTAGGTCACTGGGGTGTGCCTTTGAGGTTTATATTTTGTCCCCTGTAATTGGAGCCCTCTCTGCTTCTTGATTATCATGTCCTGAGCTCCTCTGCCATACTCTTTTCTCTGTGGTATTTTACTTCACCTTGGAGTCATCCATCTGTGGATTGAGAACTCTAAACTGTGAGCCAAAATAAACTTTGCCTCCTCCTCCTGTGTTGTTCTTGTCAGGTTTTTGGGTCACTGTTATGAAAAATCTGATTAAAACAGTCTTTTGATATATGCTTAACAATACAATAATGGTATTTTAAAAGAAGGTATCACTGTTACAATCAGAACATAAAATAAAGCTATTTTTCACTTCCAAAAAGTTGTACTTTTGGGACAATGATAAGAAAGAAAGATTTTTTTTTTAAAGAGTTGATGTGTTTTAGATGGGACTGTGGGGGAAATAGCTTTTTAAAAATTATTTATTTATTTACTTATTTATGCCATGCTGAAGATTGAACCCAGAGCCTCACACATGCCAGGCAAGCACTGTATCACTGAGCCACATCTCCAGCTTCACGAAACCACTTTTAAAGAGAATTACTTACAAAGTTATTTAGACAATAAAAATTGGAAGGGAAACCTTACCATGGAGAGTAGGCAGGCAACAGTTGCCTGTGGATGCAGAAAGTGTGGCCATGCTTGAAATGCTCTAAGGATCCTCCCTTCCCCCAACCTCCAAGACAGCCACTTTAGTGTTGTCTTTAATTACCTGATCAGCGCACCCGTAGAACAAGGAGATAGTAGTGGTGCCAAAGATGAGGCCAGGCCAAGGGATGTCTCCAGAGATGGGATCTCGAAAGATATGGAGAGCATCTTGGCGAGGCATGTAGCACTCTGGCTTGGCAGTCCAGTTTCCTTCGCTGATCACACTTGGGATGGCGTGGAAGTACTTATGTGCCATCCCCTCATATCCTCCCACTTCACTAAAGGCTTAAAAAATGATATTTATCAGTTCTTTAAAGAGCATAGTAACACATGACTGAAGAATTAAGACTACACAGTAAGAGCCAGTGTGATTGATTGTATCTTATCTCTAAAGGGCAATGAAGTGACATGTAGTCAAGACCTCATGTGCTTAAGCAAAGACCAGCTCTTCTTTCTTCTCTGCTATACTCCATAGAGTGTGCTTTTAGATAGGCCTGGTCAAACTGTCTGTTATTCTAATCTGGTACATGACCCAGGCCTGGCCAACATTTCCTGTCTCCTGGTAACAACTGATGTATGAAGAATAGACATGAAACTTATTCAGAATTTGCTCTAAGATTCTTCTGCTGAAGAAATAGACAAAGACTGCTTCTTCCACTGTGTTCTTAGCCAATATGTAAGTTTGAAGCTTTTTGTTTACCCAGTTCATTCAGAACCCTAGATCCAGTTATGCCTGAAGGTGCTCCTGAAATATTTTATTCTAAGAGCCAAGAAAATGCTTATTTGCCTACACCAGTTTAGAACTAAAATTCTATCATGTATTATCTAAAGAATCTTGACTACAAAAAAAAGATTAATATCCTTTTTCCTGAAATGTCAGAAAAATGTTTATAAAACTTGCTAGTTGAAGTTTTCTTCAGAATCTATGGCATTTCTCCCTGATACCCTAAGTGACATAAAATATTAACATTAAAGAAAAACTTTGAAAAATCTACTTAACAATGTTTTATTTATTTTTTGGCGTATAAAATCATGTTCCTTTGAAATGCACTCAATTTTTGAAGTGGGTTCAGAGTCATTTGGATTCAAGACTGACCAATAAGAGGATACTGAATGACTATGGATTTAGCAAAACCCATCTCATGGCATTTATAAAAATGAATTCACGTGGATTAAGAAAGGTAAAAAGCTACAAAGATATTAGAAGACAACAGAAGAACATCATTATAACTTTGGTTAGTGAGCACATTCTTAAACATGATATGAAAAGGAAAAGGAAGGGGCAGTGGCTGTGGCTGTGGCTGTGGCTGAGTAGTAGTGTGCTTGCCTAGCAAGTGTGAGGCTCTAAGTTAAATTCTCAGCACCACATATAAATAAATAAATTAAATAAAGATTCATGAATAACTAAAAAATATTTTAAAAAAAGAAAAAGTAGGTTGACAATTATGATCTCAAAATTTAAAATTTATATGATAGAAATCACACTAAAAGTGTTAGCCTGAAAGAAGAGATTCACATAGAAAAGATATATGTGAATATAAAAGATTCATATATAAAAGATTCATGTGCATCACTGATCAAGAAAAACTACTGGAAAGAAATATGGCAGGAAATATAAACATATAATTTATTTTTAAAAAATATTTAATTGATTTTTAAAAAATAAATGACAGCAGAATGTATTACCATTCTTATTATACATATATAGCAGTTTTTCATATCTCTGGTTGTATATAAAGTATGTTCACACCAATCTGTGTCTTCATACATGCACTTTGGATAATGATGATCATTACATTCCACCATCATTTATAACCCCATGCTCACCATGCTCAGCAACCATGAACAGAGATGTCACTGTTCACACCTAACAGTCCTCCATGGTTATCACATTGAGGTGGCCAGCTGCATACCTGGCTAACATATCCCATGTCTCTGTGTACAAGTGCCTCCCTGACATGCACATTCACAAGCACTCTACACAGATACCTGCTCACAGCCACACACATACACAGCAAAGCCAAAGCAGACAGTGCCCTCTAGTGGTTACTGCTATCCCTTCTCTAAAACGACTCCACATTAGTAATCACCTCCAGGAGTCTGCATGGAGAATCTCAGGATGCACAAGTCTGGGGAAATAATTATGTCTTTCCACATGGGAGAGGTGTGACCAGCAAGGGCACACAACAGCCAGGAGATGGGGCCTGGCATCTCCATTCCCAAGTCAATGTTCTCACCCCTTTCCATATGACATGAACACTCAAATTACAGCTAATTCTAGCTCCCAAGGCCCCACTAGAGCCCAGAGTTTGAGCCTACTCTGGGGTCTGGGGAAAAGTAACTGGAGCACCTACTACCCCTACACACACACACACACACACACACAGACACACACACGATGTACACTACCCTTCCACCCCACCCCACCACATCCCACCCCCCAATAGGAGCAAAGAAGGCACCATGAAGAGAGAAATTTCCAGACCAACAGTCCCAAAGATGGGTCTCTCCTGTGCCAGGAGGACATAGTATTGGGGTATACAGAAACACAGAAATGCCTAGAACATTGACACAAATGCCAACACACCCCATTCAGAGGTATTACCAATGTGGACTATGACAGATGCATTTACTAAGAGAAAAACACAAAGGTTCAGGTTAGGTCTCCTTTGTTACAGCCATATCCCCTCTCTCCTTCCCCAGAAGAACCAAGCACCACTCATTCCATATTTAGCCATTGATGAGCTCAATACCCAGAAATGTTTTAGATTTTGGAGACATTTCAGTGGCTTTGTGGACCCAATTCTAGAGCATAGTGCAAGGGGTTACACAGGTCCAGAACAAATATTACATGATGTCTAGTGTGTGGTGCCATGAGTTCTTTAAATAGTGAGAGTGACAACTGCTGGTTTAGCTGGATGGTCAAGAAGGGCTTCACAAATGAATAAAGGACCAGCAGTGCCAGGTGTCTGGGGAGAAGTGCTCCTGGCAGAAGGAACAGCAAGTACAAAGACCCTGGGGTTTAAATGTATTTGAAAATTTTCAGAAACTGAAAGGAGGCCAGGAGTCAGTATCCAAGGAAAAGAGAGGGGAAGGGAGGCAATAGAGGGAGCTCTGAGGGTCCTTAGGGTCTCACAGACATCTGCAATGAGCACTTTAAGACATCACATGGGACAAATCTTGCTCCCTTTCACTTCCTAGGACTAGGCCATCCAACCTGGTTAAATAGAGCAAGTTAGAAGTCTTGTGTGTGAATAGACGGCAGGTACTGGCCAATCCTTTTTGGATGGACCCTTCGGCTGCTCCAGTTCATTCTTCACCAAGAGCCACATGAAGCTCTGAGCACCTCATTCCTGTGCACACTCCAGGCTTTCCCCAGGCTCACCCCAATTTGGATCTGCAGGATACAGGGCACTTGCTTCTCTTGAGGTTGACTGAGCAGCAATCACTCCCCAGAGCAGCCAGACCAATGTATAACCCAGCAATTTCATGTTCCCATAGCTAGGTCGATGTTCTACCTTGGGGTTTTAGACTCACTGATGTTGATCCTTGCTGGGCACAGCCCCTCCCACATTGAGAATCCAGGTAAAGCCCCAAAGAAAGGCCATGCGCAGGGGTATCAATCGCTCAGAGATCCCTCAACTTTTTCCTGCCATTCTGATTCCCAGTTTGCCACTGCCTCATATAACCCGAGTACTGCGCCTCAATTTCTCCTCCTCAGAGGTCCCAGAGACACCCTCTGGGGTTCTGGTCTCTACTCCTCCACACATTGGAGCCCCTCCCAGAGCTTCCAGTGAAGGCCTAGATCCCCAGGGGGTCGGATGGTGGTACTGCAGAACCCTGAGTTCTTGCTCCAAGTTGGAGCAATACCAAGCAGGACTTGGGCAACCCCTGAGAGCACAAAGAGCCCCGCCCTTGCCCCAAGGTTTGTGCTCAGAGAGTCTCTCCCCCCAGTCATGACCCTGAAGCCCTCAAACTACTTATGCTCCTGTTCTAATTTAAAACAATCTGAGTTTCTCTTAATTAGAATCAGCAACTGGACTTCCTCCTCAAAAAAACATACAGGAATTTTGCATGTTGAATAAATTCTCAGGGAATTTGCCAATTTGGGAAGAACTGACATCTTTGCCACATTTAATCTTTTACTCCATGAATATCTTCTGCCTTTCCCACTAATAAGTTTTAATAATTCTCAATGAAGTTGAACAATTTCACCCACGAATGACTTGGAAATCTGTGTAACAAATATTTTAATGCAATTGTAAACTTTTATTTTCTATTCGTGAATATATATATATATATATATGTGTGTGTGTGTGTGTGTGTGTGTGTGTGTGTGTGTGTGTATGTGTGTGTGTGTGTAAGTTTATGAATCTGAAATCAGATCAAGAAAAATTGATATACTTTTAAAATTAGATTCTATAATCCTAGAGGCTCAGGAGGCTGAAGCAGGAGGATCAGGAGTTCAAAGCCAGCCTCAGCAACACAGTGAAACCCCAAGCAACTTTGAGAGTCCCTGTCTCTAAATTTAAAAATAATAATAATTGTCATAAATAAAATAATGGCTTAAAATGTTGTTCAGTGGTTAAGCACCCCTTGGTTCAATCCCTAGTACCAAAAAAAAAAGTTTTTTGAAATAAAAGAAATTTTATTAGTGTATCTGTATATTCTGTGGGATTTTCTAGCTATATGCTTAAGCATATCACCTGTGAATAATGATAATTTTCTCAATTCCTCTACCTCTCCTTTCTTTCCTTCACCTTACTCCAGCTACTAGTATTCCAGTGTAATAGGGGGAAGGCATTAAAACATTTCACTATGAAACACAATGCTTGCTATAGTTCCCTTCAAGATTCTCCCATCAGATTAACAAAGTTCCTTTATATTCCTTGTATGATAAGCAGAGCTGGCTAGTGGATTGTTTTTTAATTGATCATCTGTTGAATCATATTCAGTGCTTTCTTTGAAGGTATTTTTTCTTTTATAACATTTCAAATTGTGTATTTTTCTAGTGTTGAGACAAACTCACCCATTGTGTACAATAGCTAGATTCAGTGTACTAATATTTTGTCTAGGGTGTTTGTATCTTTATTCCTAAATGAGTTAAAGTTGTAATCATTCTTTCTTTTGCTACCCCATGTCAGGTTTTGCAAAGAAAGTTGTGTTAGCCTCTATAAGGGTCTTGCGAAAAGTTGGAGAAAGAGATCACCAAGAGACTGACTTATGCAAATGCAGAAGGGGATTCATTGAGGATCCAATTCAGCACTCTGAGGCTCTAGGCTCACTCAAGAAGCGAGAGCAGCCCAGAGCCCAGAGCAGAGGCTAAGCAGTGCTTAAGTACACTTTTTGGGGAGGGCGGGGGCTTTGAATACATCAGAACAAATCAGCATGAGGAGCGGGAAAATTGAACAACAACTCTCATACATGATTAGCACATGCATTGGTGGGAACAGGTGTGGGGGGGTGATGGGTCACTCCTAAGGGGGAGGGGGTACACATTCAAACTGATTGGTTTGGGCCCTGTATGTTTCCGTGACAAACTGCACAAGGTCCTAGGCTAAATGGCCAGTAGGGCTTTGTCTTAACTATCTCAGGAATTTCAGGTTCTGGGTGTAGCAGAGGAACTTTACCATGCCCGGTCTTTTACATTTTAATTCAGGCTTTGCAGCTTAGAAACTTTACCCTTTCAGCTCATAAAATGAGTCACTGTGTATTCACTAGAATAACTGTCCTAATCTCTGGAGGAATTGGCATAATCCTGGAATTTCTTACTCTCAGAGCCAGTTTTCTCTGTGGGAAAACTGAAACTGGATGTCTAGTTTTTGTTTGTATGTGTGTTTGAGACTGGATACCCTTATGTTGCCCAGGCTGGCCTCAAATTCCTGGATTCAAATAATCTTCTTTTCTCAGCGTCGCAAGTAGTGAAATTAGAGAACTACTGTGCCTGGCTCCCTGTGGAAAGATTTTTAATTAACGATATTATGCCTTTAGAAGAATTGAGATATTTTTCTCTTTTTTTTCTTTTTCATTTGTTTTAATTGGCTATATATAACAGTAGAATGCACTTTGATACCTCATATATAATGGAGTATAATTTCTCATTCTTCTGGTTGTACACAAATCTCACCAGTCATATAGTTACATATGTACATATGTACATAGTTACATATGTACATAGAGTAATGATGTCTGATTTAAGAATTGATATTTTTATGAGTTTTTTGTGGTTCTGGGCTGAAGTATTCTACAACTCAGCTATAACCCTTCCATTTCTTCTTGATTATATATATATATATATATATATATATATATATATATATATTACATATTTATGCATACATATTCATATATATACATACATACACATTTGAGAAAATTGGGTTGCTGCTATACTATGGCACCGGGAGGATTTAATCTAGAACCCAGAATACTAAGCATCTTAATATTTCTTCATACTCAGACCTTTCAAGAATGAAAGTTTAGATCTCCCATTGTGTAAAGATCTATGACCATCTAAGATTCTACTAGAAGAGCAGGGAGATAATCAAATAGGTGGCAGAGGAAAAAAGCCATAATTGTCCACTAAGAATCAGGTTCTATTGTTTGAACATGGTTTTTTTCCTCTGAAACTCATGTTGAAAATTAATCCCCATTTGTGAAATCTTAAGAGATGGGAGCTTTAAGAGGTGATTAGGGCTCTGTCCTCACAAGTGGATTAATCCATTCATGTGATTAATGGATTAATAGGCTAATGAGTTTTTTTGATTTTGTGGTTGCTATAAAATCCTATTTGGCTAGGTCTCAGGCACACTCTGTCTCCTATCATGTAATCCCCTGTGCAACTTCAGAACTGTGCCAGCAAGAAAGACATCACAAGATGCAGCCCATTGACCTTGGACCAGAACCACGAGCTAAAGTAAGCCACTTTTCTTTATAATTTACCCAATCTGTGGTAATGTCTCATTAGCAAGAGAAAATAAATGAGACATTAGGATTACCAAATTCAGTAAATAAAAAATTTTCAGTAAAACTTGAATTTCAGATAAACAATAAATAGCATTTTAAGTGTACATCCTCTGTAATTATCAGGGATGTATTTATACTTAAAATTTGATGAAGTGCCCTACATTTTATCTGACAAACTTATTCACGATCAATTTAAAAAGGAGAATTATAGTAACTTTGCACACTTTTTTCTCTGCTTAGTATTTGCATGTGTTTGTATTTATAAAGCATGTTTTCTTCTTATCACTATTATTTTACTTACAAATTGATGACAGAATAAGATCACAGTTCTGTAATCAAAGTTGAAGAGAAATGAATATTGTTAGCTGTGGATGCAATGGTTCCTGGGAGCATGTGTCTCTTCATTTGGGGGAGAGGGTAAGAACTTCTTTGGATAAGGGATAGATGTCTTATTAAATGGAAACACAGAATGGTTTTGTAGTTGTTCAAAAGTTCAAATGTGTATAGAAAGATAAGTACAGAAGTTGAGTTAAAAAATGGATCGACTGTGCCAGTTATCAATTTAATACCTCAGCTCCAATTCCTCCTGCCTTGCACAGTCCTACAAACCTGGCCCGTAATGTAGCTATCTGGTGCAATGTTAGATTTTGCAGGTAAAGGAACACTTCAAGGCCATAGCAACAAGAAGGTACTTCCTTGCTTACCTTCTTTTATATGCAGCACAGGAGACCAAAGTTTGACTTTTGAATAGTCCCGTTACACCTCAGGAATCCTGACTGAGCATAATGTGAGTTCCAGCATAATGTTCAGACCCCACTCTGATCACCTGGCAGCCACTACTAGATAGCTCCAGACTCTCACCCCACCCCTCCACTTCTATGAACCAGTCCTGGTCCACACCCTCTAGCAAGGAGACACAAGATCTGCTAGCCTAATTCTAGCTCACGCTGCCCTGCCAAGTGCTGGCTGCTTTTACCCAGCATTCTCTCAGATTACTTCTTTTCCCTTCTCAACCATTCATCCATCCATCCCTCCATTCATTCACTCAAGTATTTATTGATCACTTACTATATGCCCAGGATTGTTCTAATACAAACTTGTGAACAAGTCTTTGTACAGCGATATGGTGTTTTTGGATAAATACCTTGGTGTGGAGTGACTATATCATATGATAGTTGCTTAACTTTTCAAGCAACCACCATACTGATGTCCCAAGTAGATGTACAATCCGACTTTCCCATGAGAAGTATGGAAACAGAAGTAGACACAGAAGTGAATGCAACAATGTCCTTGACCCCATAGAGCTTACATTTAAGAAAGGAAAGAATACAATAAAAAAATAATAACAGGTAATGATAAGTTGTGTTAAGAATTTTAATTTGTTTCTGAGTTTTGAAATTTATATAGATGGTTTTATGTCATATATGGTATGAACTAGGAATTTAGGAGGTTTTTTGCAACAAATGATGTAGCAGTTAGCAAATAATACTGATAGTTTAAGTAATATCCAACAATGGAACTGCTGGGTCAAAAGTAAAGCACACTTTCAGTTTTATGCTTTCTAGGGTAGCCACATTAATTCACAACCTGACAGCAGTGTAGGAATCCTATTTCTCTCAGTTGTTATCACTCTTGATATCGTCAGGTTTTTCCATGGTCACTATGTTGAACCTGTGAGACAAAAAAAAAGACCACCAACTCCAATTTTAAACCAAATTAAAGCAGATTTAAATTGTATGCACAAGAGAGCTGACCAGCAGTGTCTCACCCAAAAGCCTGGCTAGAGAATAGCAACAGCTCTCCAAGGAAGAAAGGTTTGTATAGTCGAAAAAGTTACAAAGGGGATGTCTTGGGAACATACAGCTAACAGGATTCTGGCAAGCATAATACAAAGGCAGTTAGCAGGTTAATGATCTATATGGCTTAACATTTCAAGGTAGGGAGTAAAGTGAGATTCCAACATCAGAATTTATGTGGCGCCACCGAGGTTTTAGGGAGGGTTGGTATCTGGTCAAGGAGAGCCAGGCATGAGTTCAGAGCATGGGCAGGAATTTCAAAAAAGTTTAAACATCAGGATATGGTCAGGCCAAATAGAAATATTAAAACAGAAATGAACTTTTCATGACTTTGTGATGAGATGGCTCCCAATCTTGAGATGGAATTAGGTTGTAGGGTTCATCAACTACACAATTCTTTCTGTGGCCCTCCCTCATAGTTCTCAAATAATGCAGGCAAAGCTGAAAATGTTTGCTACACTCCAGGTAAACTCTCCTTTGCAATTAGGTGTCAAATCTCCCTCTTCTATCTGGACCAAGGGCAGAAACTTGTTCTTGCTTGTTTTCTCTAATGCTCTGCTTCACACACAAAATTATTTTCCAGTTCTGTGACTAATTCATAATCTGCCTTTCTCTGTCTATTTTCTGTTTCTAACAATACAATTCCACAGACTGGATAAGTTAAAAAGGAAAGACGTTTACTTTGGTTCATGGTTGTGATCTAAGATCAAGGAGCTACATCTGGCGATAGGCTTGTTACTGGCAAAGATCTGAAGTATGCAGTGCATCATATGGTAAGAGACTGGGAGCATGTATGTGACTTATCCAAACTGGCTTTTAGAGTGGCCCAATTTTGAGATAATCCATTAATCACAAGAATGGATTAATATATTTGTTGGGGCAGAGTCTAATAATTTCATAAAGGTCCCACCTAGTCCCACCTCTTAATATTTCATAATGGGGATTAAATTTTAACATGAGTTTTGGAGGGGAGAAACTAAAATCAAACCACAACACTGCCCAAGTTTCTCAATCAGTGTCATTAAATGGTCACTCTGCACAGTGGTGTGCTGGTAAATGTTTACCAACTCAGAGTGCATGTAGGGGATAGGAAGCCCTAATCTGTATCATTTGCTTATTTCCATGATGTGAAAGATTCCCATCACAACTGATGTCAAGCTACCAAGGTGCCCCACTGATCACAGAGCTGGTCATCAGTTCTCATGAATCTTCTTGTAAGAAGCCTCCAGCACACCACTCACAGCTCTTTGCAACTGCCCTGTTCCTTCATTCTCTAGTCTAGGGAGCAATTTCCTTCTTCCGCACAAGTAGATGATGACACCTGGTGGCAAAGCCAAGCAAACTGCAGACCATGTACAGCCTAGATTGTGGGAAAAGAAGGAAAAGCCAACCCAACCTCCCTATCTCACAAGGGTTTCTCTCTCTCTCCTAATCCGCCCCAGGGCCCATTCTCTCTAAGAAAGATTCAATGCCTTGGAGATGCCCAAAGTAGGACCCCTGCAGTTCTCCCTTCCTGTTGTAGCTAGTGTGGGGTGGCTTGATTTAGGATCACAGTAAGAAGTAACTCCGTAGAGCAGTAATTTCCACTAAAAAATATGGAAAATGATAACCCCCAGGACAGGGAAATGACTACCCTCAACTGCCTGACTGAAAGAAGAGGAAAGAAGAAGGCAATAATTAATCCTTTCTCAGTAAATCCTTTCCCAGAAACAATGGGTCCCAAGGAAAAAGAGCCAAAAAAAAAAAAATCCTTTCCTGGGGCTGGGGTTGTGGCTCAGTGGTAGAGCACTCACTCAGCACTTATGAGGCACTGAGTTCGATCCTCAGCACCACATAAAAATAAATAAAAAAAATAAAGATAAAAAAATCCCTTCCTGGGTTCGATCACCAGCATCTCCACCAAAAGCAAACACAATGGGTCCCAGAGGAAGAAGATGAACAGTAAACTCTGGCCAAGTTCTGAGCTTTCATTTTTTGCCAGGAACAATGTGTCACCAGTGGTTATTATTGACCCAGTTTGAGGCACAGTTAGATTCAATCAAACCTATTTTCCTGATGCTCATCACACTTCAAACACACATCCCAATTCTTTTTTTAATAGATTTTTTAATATATATGTATATATTTAGTTGTAGATGAACACACAGTATCTTTATTTATTTTTATATAGTACTGAGAATCGAACCCAGTGCCTCTTGCATTCGAGGCAAGCACTCTACCACTGAGCCACAGCCCCAGTCCCACACATCTTAAGTCTAACTGAGTATACACCCAAGGGTCCCAGATGCTCACCTGTGTCATGTTTTAAGTCCAGGTCGCTGGAACTCGATCCGGGCCAAAGGAGTCTGGTACAGAAGGGACAACGGTCTCTCTTTCCAGGTCCTGTTAGTCCCATCACCCCCCAGAAGTCTGGGTTTTTAAGTCCTAGTTCACTTGTGCTTGCAGCCAATAACAGGGTTAGGTCTGGGGTGTACACACCAGGTGCAGACTCTTACATCACTAACTTAAGTCTACCTGAGTTCTGCAGTTGACCTAAATTTTGCAGTTCACATTATATCATAGTCATATTGCTTATAGTCTTTTATCCCTCACCCGTACTAATTAATATAATCAACAGTCAATAATCCTATAATATTTCTGGTACTCATATCACAATGTTTTGGATTTTTTACCTTTTTTCCTGACTGCCCAAACTGACACATTCTGCTTCAGTCTCCAAGGATTTATTCACTCTTATTATAACCTAGAAAACTCAGAGCCCTTCTGTAACAGCAGACATTTTCTACCCAGAAAGAGAGCCCCTCTGGTGCCTTGTTGACTGACTCCCCTGTGGAATAAAAGAAAGCTTGCTGATCCGTTTGAAATCTGCTTCCATCCCAGTTATTTGTGCATTCATAAGGTGCCAAAACAGTTTTGGTTATTTTTGCTAACACCCACTGCCTGCCTGAAGACCCCCAACCTGCCAGGTGGCTGATAATTGCCAGAAGGGCAACTCAACCCCAAGAAGCCACTTACTGCATTCATAGAACAAGAGCTACTCAGTTGGCATAACTAGAGACATTCATCCACAATGAGTACTTCCTCCTAGGTCCTGGAATTCGGTCCCATACTTCTGTGCCTTTCTTTGGTAGAAAAATTTTCTCTGGCCTTATTTGCAACTCTGGCCTCCCAAATCTCAGCACCCAATATCCTAACCTGTAACTATAATTTAGTCCTTGGCCACCAAAATCCTATTGTAGCAGCCACAGATTGCTGACCATGAAACATTCCCTTCCCTTTCCATAGGGTATTCATAAAGAAGGCATCTGCTTAGCCCAGGACTCTATTTTCTAGACCCCTAGAGGGACAGTGTAGAGGAAAGATTATTAACTCAAACATTAAGCTTCTGGCTTCTGTTTCTACAGACCAGCTCCTGCTGCACCTTCAGGCAATCCTAATGCCACCCCAGAAGCTGCTCTCACACATCTTCTTCAGCCCACCCACACCCTCCAGCAGTGACAGGCCATTCTTTTCCCACACTGACCTCAGGCAATAATCGCTTGCCTCTATTGATTAGCTCTGGCTCACATTCTCAGACAAGTTTCTTTGCCCCCAGCATGTCGCATATCCTTGCAAAGCCATCTCCTTAGAAAAGACCTGAATCTCAGCCTTGTGTGCAGTCCCTCTTCTGAGTTTTTATTCCTTCACTGGCATAGAGTCTGTAGGTGCTTTCTGATTTGACCAATAGAGAACTTCTTACAGTCCTTTTTCATCCTTTTCACAAGTTAACAACTCTTAATAATAAAAGTTACCTGTTCAAATTACTGGTATTGTTTGTCTCCTGACTCAACCCTGATTGACAACCCTGATGGATCCAACAATAGAGCACAATAACACACAGCCTGAAATGGTGGGGTTATCTCCAAATTGCTGCTGTCATTTATCTAAAACTCAAACCAAAATGAAAATATCATCTTCCAGAAACAAATGTGAGAGTGGGAATGGGAGATAGCATTAGGAAGATAGTTCAGGGTATATAGAAAAACCTCACTCATCTATGACCCCATGAAGCCAAATAAAATCTAAAGAGAATGGGGAGGGTTATTAAGAAATCCTTCACAAACCTTCCCAATTCTCCACAGTACTTAAGACTGATAGAGTTAGGGAGATCTTTATTAAAGAATTCTTGAGAACACTGCCTTCTTGTGGAACAAAGTCTAATATTTTACATCTGACTCTGTTGAGGCTTTGAGGTTCACCCTCTCCACTCCATTCCACATCGTCAGTTTCTAATGGATGGAGACTTCAGGCATTAGGTCTTGCATAATACAAATAGCCATATGACACAGGGAAAAGCATAGGGTGAGTATTGTGACCAAACAGTCCAATTGTGGATTAGGCCAATTCAAATCAGAATTACATTGGATGGGATAGATATCAGCAAGTATAAACTCAGATTTATTTGGGAGGATCACTGGAGGGTAGGACAAAAAATGGATGGAAGTACTCTCTCCTATCCAGCAAGCAATATGGAGTACAAGGTCTACTAGGACTACTGAGATTCAAGTCAGGATAGTTGTTATAAAAGCCTACACAGCAGTATTTATAAAAGAAATCAACCTCAGAAGGTGTTGGAATTAAATGAAAACACCCTTGCAAATGCCTCAGGTTTTTCTCTAGTAAAATGTCACATGTCCAAGAGCTCATGTAGCCTGCATTGCACACCAGAAAGAAGGGAGTCACTTTTCCTGTAGACTTTGCTTTCCCTATAAGCTTCATATGGTAAAAGAGTGAGGTTGACCATTTAGCTCTCTCCCTTTTCACCTACTTCCCTTTGCCCAAATTTCATTGAAATAAAGGAAATCATCATGTCACCTTTCATCTTTCCATACCTCTCATAATGTCTCTGAGTGGAAAACTTCTGACTTCAGAAATAGCCTCACAAAAGATGAACATTGACTCATATCCTCAAAGGCCCTAATGTCATATTTTTCAAACATGACCATCCTTCATTAGTTTTAGTATTTTCCATATGGGAAACCTCCTGAAAGGTTAGAAGACAGTAGAGGTAGGGGCTGCAGCAATTAAAACCAACATTCCAAGACAAAGGACTGTTTAGAAAGTTGAGTTTTATTTTTTCTAAATGATTCTTCGCAAGTAAAAAAAAAAAAGAACTGAACTTTCTGATCTGATTACTCAGTTAAAGTAAATGAAGCACAGAATATAGCTTAAGAGTCCAATATCATAAGCTTCTGACTGGCCACAAGGACACTATGCATCTCAGCCTGTGGGTCACAAAATCAGGCAATCACTCCTGGTGACCAAAAGATGGTTGAGCAGGTGGGATATCTGCAAGTACATCAATCTCCCTGGATGCTCTCTGTACTAGAAGGACATTGTCCTGTGAAAATAACTAGATCCAAAGTATTGAAGTAATTTCCCCTACTCATTGGGAAAGAGATAAAAAATATTTAGGCTTGTAGAAATCCCCACAAGGGAGGGAAAAGATGTTTTATGTAGTTTGAAGGACTAGTTGTAAAACAAGACACAATCCAGTCTCTCTCTGGCTGTTTTCACTGGTGGTTAGAAAAATTGGGAGAAAACAATATTACGATGCCCCCACTATATCCTTTATAATTACCATGAAATATGATGAAATCTGTGCAAAAATCCCAAACCATGATGATAACAGAACTCTGACCTCCTCCAGGTCAGGACTACTAAAATGGAAGACCAGGGAAACACATACCTTGAACTCTCTCACCAGAAGCCTAAACTTGACCTACTGCTAAAGAAATGCCATCCAGCTCCCTGTAGTCAAAGATACAGGTTAGTTTTTCTGGACCCTGAGCTAACAAGCTCAGGACAATCCTACTCACTGGGTCAAAAATCATGCCAAGGGCTGGGGTTATCACTCAGTGGTAGAGTGCTTGCCTAGCATATGTGAGGCACTGGGTTTGATCCTCAGCACCACATAAAAATTTATAAATAAAATTTCAAAAGTTATTGTGTTCATCTACAACTAAAAAAAATATTTTTTAAAAAATCACGTCAAATATAACATCAAGCTACCATAAAATATCAGGCTGAGATGTTTTATCACTAGAGGGAGCCAGAGGCCACCAAATATAATTCAAGCTCCAGACAGTATATGCAAATTTCACACCAAGTGGCCTGCATTCACAAGAGGGATGGCACTTAACAAATAATACCTTTTTGGGAGGCTGAGATTGTGGCTCAGTGGAAGAGCACTTGCCTCATACATATGAGGCACTGGTTTCAATCCTCAGCACCACATAAAAATAAATAAATAAAATGAAGGTGTTGTGTCCATCTACAATTGAAAATTCTTTTTTAGAAAATACCTTGTTTCCCATAACTCCATGTCCCCTGATGAAATACAGAAAAGGAAGACAATCCTAAAAGAGGATTTGTTAGCATTAGGAGTCAGCTAGGTTGTATGTTTACCCTAAAAGAGCTAAGATTAAAATTCAAGGTAATGGGCTGGGGTTGTAGCTAAGAGGTAGAGTGCTCCCCTAGCAGCAGTGGGGCCCAGGTTTCATCCTCAGCACCACTTAAAAATAAAGGCATTGTGTTGTGTCCATCTATACTTTAAAAAATAAATATTAAAACAAAAATTCAAAGTTAATAAGGATTTTATTTTAAACTAAATGTGGATAGCTTTTTTAATTTAAAAAGAAGGTGAAGGATTGATTCATTAGTGCTTCTCTTCTCAAGTCTTCCCTGCAATGGGAGATAATATAAGCACCCAGCTTAGCATCCAAATCCAGAGTTTCAAAACCCTATTGGGTAACCTCAAAAAAAAAAAAAAAACTTCAGAATTAATCTAACCAAGGATGTAAAAGGGCTTACAATAAAAATTCCAGAACACTGAAGAAAGAAATTGAAGATGTTAGAAAGACATCTTATTATCTTGAACAGGCAGAATCAATATTGTCAAAATGGCCATACTAACAAAAGCAAAATACAGATTCAATATAATCCTCATCAAAATATCAGTGACATTCTTCACATGATTAGAATAAACAATTCTTAAATTCATCTGGAAGAATAAGAGAGAGAAGAAGAGCCAAAGCTACACTAAACAAGAAATATGGAAGCAGAATGCATCACAAAACCCGATCTGAAATTACATTACAGAGCTATAGTAACAAACAGCATGGTATTGGCATCAAAATAGACATGAAGACCAATGGAACAGAATAGAAAACACAGAGACAAATTCACACACCTATAGCCATCTGATATGTGCCAAAAATATAACTTGGAAAAAAAGACAGCCTTTTTAACAAATGGTGCTGGGAAAACTGGATAGCTATGTGCAGAAAAAATGAAACTAAACCCTTATCTCTCATCCTGCACAAAACTCAATTCAAAGTGGATCAAAGACTTAGGAATAATACCAGAACTACTAGAAGTAGTAGTACTACAACTACTAGAAAACAAAAAAATAGGGTTAACATTCTATCACATAGGTGCTGGCACCAACTTCCTTAACAAGACTCCCAAACTGCAAAAAATAAAACCAAAAATTAATAAGTGGGATGTAATCAAACTAAAAAGCTTCTACACAGCAAAGGAAATGATTAAAAGCATGAAGAGAGAGTCTATACAATGGGAGAACTGGCCAGATACTCCTCTTGTGTGTGATTAATATCCAGAATATACAAAGAGCTCAAAACACTTAACATAAAAAAAATAAAATAACCCAAAGGCTGGAGTAGTGGCTCAGTGGTAGAGCACTCATCTAGCTCAGGCAAGGCACCAGGTTCAATCCTCAGCACCACATAAAAATAAATAAATAAAACAAATGTATTTTGTCCACCTACAACTAAACAATGTATTTATTAAAAAAAATAACCCAATTAATAAATGGGCAAAAGAAGGAAACTGAAACTTTTCAAAATAAAAACACAAATGGCTAACAAATATATGAAAAATGTTCAACATCTCTAGCAATCAGGGAAATGCAATTCAAAATTATACTAAAATTTCACTTCACTCCAGTAAGAACAGAGATTATCAAGAATAAGAACAACAATAAATGCTGGCAAGGTTGAGGGGGGAAATGTACACTTGTACATTGTTGGTAGGACTGCAGACTAGTACAACTACTCTGGAAAGCAGTATGGAGATTCCTCAAAAATCTAGGGATGGAACTCCCTATGACCCAACTATCCCATTCCTTGGTATTTTCCCAAAAGATCTAAAATCAAAATACTGCTGTAATGCAACCACCTCAATGTTTATAGCAGCACAATTCACAATAGCTAAATTATGGAATTAAATCAGATGCCCATCAATAGGTGAATGAGTTAAGAAATTTTGGCAAACATAAACAATGGCATTCTAGTCAACTGTAAATAAAATAAAATAAAATAAATGAATAAATAAATAAAATTATGACATTTTCAAGTAAATGTATAGAATGGAAAATATCATGCTAATTAAAATAAGCCAAACTCAGAAACCAAAGGTCAAATGTTTTCTGTCATATGTGGAAACTAGAGTAAAATAAAGGAAAGGGAAGGGAGGGAAAGGTAGGATAACATAAAGAACCAATTGAATATAAATTAATAGACAAGTGAAAGGAAGTCTAGCAGAAGAAGGAGAATGGGAGAGGGGAGAGGGAGGGCGAGAAAAGGTAGAGATCATGAAGTCAAATTGATTCCTATGTATGTATGAGTTTGTCAGGATAAACTAAACTATTATGTATAACTATAAAACTCTGATTTAAAAAAAAAAAACCTATTTGGGGTGAAGAAGAGTTCTACTTCCAGATTGGCAATATGGTGTTTGTGTGTAAGTAAAGCATTTATGATTTATTTATTTACTTACTAGTTGCATCTGGAAATAGTCTTAAGGGCACATGGCAAATAAAGATGTTTAACCACTATTCCCCAATACCAGCCCAAAGTGACAGGTGGGTACAGAGGAACCAAGTGTCAAAGCTCAAAGTCAAGAGCTATGGTATCTTCCCAAGAGGGGCAGTCCATCAGCATTTTTCTTCCTACTACAGCCACCTGTTGGAAAGGCTAAATTCTAGGTTATTTTAAGAAGTGGGGGCACTCTTCTTGCACTTGGTCATTACCTGTGGGACAGAGGCTCTTTCCTTGGTGCAGCATACTGAGAATACTGAAATACATATCACTCTTGCCATATCTCATTCATAAGGCAGAAATTCCATGCTATGAGAATCAATCTGAAAATATGAGAAGCCTCCAAACAAGTACACAGCTCCTAATGCAGGCATGTCACTCAGAGAAGAGCTACCCCTGTCCCTATGCCCTGCCCCAGGGCCATAGCTCAGAAACTTTTCCCAGTAAGAAAATAACAAATTAAATAGAAAGGCTCCAAGTGCCAACCTAAATGAATTCACTTTATTTGCAACAGAATATGAGGAAGATTAGACTTGAGGGCACTCTCAAAACAATGGAGCTTGTGGTAAAAGCAATTAAGAGGAAGGTAAGTCAGGTGTAGTTCTGTGAAACTGCAGTCTCAGCTACTTGGGGAGACTGGGGTAAAAAATCACTTGAGCCCAGGGACTGGAACAAGCCTGGGCAACATAGTGAGACTCCACTTGTAAAGAAAGAAAAAGGAAGGGAGGAAGGAAAAAGGGAAAGAAGGAGAAGAAGGGAGGAAGGGAGAGATGGAGGGAGGGAGGGGAGGGAGGGAGAGAATGGGAAGAAAGGCTAGGCTGATTGCTTCACTAGAAACATAAGCTAATTTATCAAAAGAACCAGGAAAAGAGACAGTCGAGAAGAGCATTCTTGAAGACAGAAAAAACTCAAACACTGACCTCAAAAACTGTCCTGACTAATGAGCCTGAAATTAATTGGATCATCATCCCGATGAAAATGTTTTTAATTGGAGATTCTGGCCAATACGGAGCATGAGGGACCAGATTTGACCTCCTGCCTGAAACAATTTTTAAAAATACAAAAGATATGGAAAATGTTTTTAAGTCATTGGACATCAAACAATAAAAGACCATAAGAGAAGGGAAACTAACAAGCAGAGCCCTACAATTGCTCCAGATGACTACAAGGAAAGTTTGCAAGGCTGAGGTTCAGGGAGTGAAGAATAAAATTAGAGCCCAGTGGTCTCCCTGAGTTGAACAGCTCCCTGAGAGCTGAGTAGAATCCTCAACAATTAGAGTTCCTTGGGCAGAGTGCTAAAAAGGAAAGAACTGAACTGAAAGAGAACTTTGCAAATATAAGGATTAAGGTATTCTGATGATTAGCAATCAGTAAATACATATGAGAAACCACCAAAAGCCAAGGAATAAATAATCAAATGAATTAAAGAGCATACTTCCCAGAGAAAATTCAGGGCTGATAATATGCCTAATCTCATCATCAAGCATGCACATTTCATAATTCATGGAACATTAAGTAGAGCACTCAAAAGACTTTTCCAGAGTAGTGAAGAAAATTAACCCTAGACTTAATGTCTCTGTAGTCTCAAGTAAAAATAAAAAAAATCTTAAAAGCAAGTCTGGAATAGATTAAATTCTTTCAAATAATTGACCAATACCCCAGAAAAAAAAATCAAGAATATTTGAAGGAATAAAAAAAAAATATTTGACACCCAATAAGATAAAATTCATAATATCTGTCATTCAACCATAAATTAGCAGACATGGAAAAACATGAAGAAATATGATCCATAATAAGGAGACTATCAACCAATCAAAACTGATCCAAAATTTACATGGATAATAAAAATGAAGCAAGGACATTTAAGAAGCTATTATATTGCCTTTCCACACATCTAAGAAGCCAGAGGAAAGATCAAACGTGTTTGGTAAATATATGGACTTTTAAAAAATTAAACTCCAAAAACTACAATGTCTGTGATGACAAATATATTTGATGATATTAATGGCAAATTAGAAATTACAGATTAGTGAACTTGATGACCTAGTGTTACAGGGCTGGGACCCTCTAGGAAGCTGAGGCAACACAAAGACCTCACTACACTTCAAACCCTAATTCTTGTGGTCAAGTCAGAAAGATTTCAGACATGTTGCTCAGCATAACAGGCATGAGTTTTTTAGAAGTTACAGGAAAGGGAAAAAGGGGACACTCTCAAAAAAGAGAGTGGGTCCTCTCAAAGAGAAAAGGGACAACATACCTCTCCTACACTCACTCCAGTTTTATTGAGGATCCCAGAGAAGTTTCCACAGAGTCAGCCCAGGTCCACCTCCTGACTTTTGACTGACAGCAGAATGACATCGGACTTTCAAGTCCCCACTGCCATGACAACTCTAGGTCACTTGGGCCCATAATGGCTAGTTCTAATTGAAACCTATTCTTACAGATTTTATGGTTAGGTGGCATTATTCTTACCTTCCTGAGGGATCTGGTCTGAATAATGGTCATAAAGGTCCCCTTAATGGTAACTTGGGTTCCTCTCATAAACATTATTTAGGGCTAGTATTTCTCTCGCAGATAACAGGTAGTTTTCTGAGGAATGTGACATATCCATT